>NW_027517308.1:0-45557 GCF_048772815.1 Callospermophilus lateralis
AGAGAACAGAGTGAACCCTAAATATAAAAACTGCTACTGTTGAAGAACGCTTCAACCTAGAAGAACAAAATTTGGTGAGCAAAGTGGGACTTGTTTACTGATCATTACCACCAAGTGTTATCAAGATTGGGTGAAAAAATATTGGCTGGTATTTCGGAAACTCGTTGTTTCGTAGAACTTAGCAACCCCACTCAATGAAAGTGCTTTTCCACAGTCTGTGCGTAGGGCTACTTGAAGAGGAAACAAAACCTAGAAACAAATCTGAAAACTCCTTTATTTTGTCAAGTTTCAAAGAGATACTATAAACCCTGTTGGATTTAGTGTTCCAAATTCATCTATCTATATAGAAGAGAACAGAGGGAAACCTAAATATAAAAACTGCTAATGTAGACGAACGCTTCCACCTAGAAGAACAAAATTTGGTGAGCCAAGTGGGATTTGTGTACTGATCATTACCACCAAGTATCATCAAGATTGGGTGAAAAAATATTTGCTGGTATTTCGGAAACTCGTTATTTCTTAGAAACTTGGCAACCCATCTCAATGAAAGTGCTTTCCACAGTCTGTGCCTAGGGCTACTTGAAGAGGAAACAAACCATAGAGACAAAACTGAGAACTCCATTATTTTGTCAAGTTTCAAAGAGCTAGTACAAACCATGTTGGATTTATAGTTCCAAATTCATCAATCTATATAGGAGAGAACAGAGGGAAACCTAAATATAAAAACCGCTACTGTATATGAACGCTTCAACCTAGAAGAACAAAATTTGGTGAGCCAAGTGGGATATGTGTACTGATCATTACCACCAAGTATCATCAAGATTGGGTGAAAAAATATTTGCTGGTATTTCGGAAACTCGTTATTTCTTAGAAGCATGGCAACCCCTCTCGATGAAAGTGCTTTTCCACAGTCTGTGCCTAGGGCTACTTGAAGAGGAAACAAACCATAGAGACAAAACTGAGAACTCCTTTATTTTTTCAAGTTTCAAAGAGCTACTACAATCCATGTTGGATTTAGAGTTCCAAATTCATCTATCTATATAGGAGAGAAGAGAGAGAAACCTAAATATAAAAACAGCTACTGTAGACGAACTCTTCAACCTAGAAGAACAAAATTTGGTGAGCCAAGTGGGATTTGTGTACTGATCATTACCACCAAGTATCATCAAGATTGGGTGAAAAAGTATTTGCTGGTATTTCGGAAACTCGTTATTTCTTAGAAGCTTGGCAACCCCTCTCAATGAAAGTGCTTTTCCACAGTGTTTATCTAGGGATACTTGAAGAGGAAACAATCCATAGGGAAAAAACTGAGAACTCCTTTATTTTGTCAAGTTTCAAAGAGCTACTACAAACCATGTTGGATTTAGAGTTCCAAATTCATCTATCTATATAGGAGAGAACAGAGGGAAACCTAAATATAAAAACTGCTACTGTAGACGAACGCTTCAACCTAGAAGAACAAAATTTGGTGTGCCAAGTGGGATTTGTGTACTGATCATTACCACCAAGTATCATCAAGATTGGGTGAAAAAATATTTGCTGGTATTTCGGAAATTTGCAATTTCTTAGAAGCTTGGCAACCCCTCTCAATGAAAGTGCTTTTCCACAATCGGTGCCTAGGGCTACTTGAAGAGGAAACAAACCATAGAGACAAAACGGAGAACTCCTTTATTTTGTCCAGATTCAACGAGCTACTACAAACCATGTTGGATTTAGAGTTCCTAATTCATCTATCTATGTATGAGAGAATAGAGTGAAACCTAAATATAAAAACTGCTACTGTAGACGAACGCTACAACCTAGACGAACAAAATTTGGTGAGCCAAGTGGGATCTGTGTACTGATCATTACCACAAAGTATCATCAAGATTGGTTGAAAAAATTTTTGCTGGTATTTCGGAAACTCGTTATTTCTTAGAAGCTTGGCAACACCTCTCAATGAAAGTGCTTTTCCACAGTCTGTGCCTAGGGCTACTTGAAGAGGAAACAAAACATATAAACAAATCTGAGAACTCCTTTATTTTGTCAAGTTTCAAAGAGCTACTACAAACCATGTTGGATTTAGAGTTCCAAATTCATATATCTATATAGGAGAGAACAGAGGGAAACCTAAATATAAAAACTGCTTCTGTAGACGAACTCTTCAACCTAGAAGAACAAAATTTGGTGAGCCAAGTGGGATTTGTGTACTGATCATTACCACCAGTATCATCAAGATTGGGTGAAAATGTATTTGCTGGTATTTCGGAAACTCGTTATTTCTTAGAAGCTTGGCAACCCCTCTCAATGAAAGTGCTTTTCCACAGTGTTTGCCTAGGGCTACTTGAAGAGGAAACAATCCATAGGGAAAAAACTGAGACCTCCTTTATTTTGTCAAGTTTCAAAGAGCTACTACAAACCATGTTGGATTTAGAGTTCCAAATACATCTATCTATACAGGAGAGAACAGAGGGAAACCTAAATATAAAACTGCTATTGTAGACGAACGCTTCAACCTAGAAGAACAAAATTTGGTGAGCCAATTGGGATCTGTATACTGATCATTACCACCAAGTATCATCAAGATTGGGTGAAAAAATATTTGCATGTATTTCGGAAACTTGTAATCTTAGAAGCCTGGCATCCACTCTCAATGAAAGTGCTTTCCACAGTCTGTGCCTAGGACTACTTGAAGAGGAAACAAACCATAGAGAGAAAACTGAGAACTCCTTTATTTTGTCAAGTTTCAAAGAGCTACTACAAACCATGTTGGATTTAGAGTTCCAAATACATCTATCTATATATGAGAGAACAGAGTGAACCCTAAATATAAAAACTGCTACTGTCGAAGAACGCTTCAACCTAGAAGAACAAAATTTGGTGAGCCAAGTGGGATTTGTGTACTGTTCATTACCACCAAGTATTATCAAGATTGGGTGAAAAAATATTGGCTGATATTTCGGAAACTCGTTATTTCGTAGAAGCTTGGCAACCCCTCTCAATGAAAGTGCTTTCCACAGTCTGTGCCTAGGGCTACTTGAAGAGGAAACAAACCATAGAGACAAAACTGAGAACTCCTTTATTTTGTCAAGTTTCAAAGAGCTACTACAAACCATGTTGGATTTAGAGTTCCAAATTCATCTATCTATATAGGAGAGACAAGAGGGAAACCTAAATATAAAAACTGCTACTGTAGACGAACACTTCAACCTAGAAGAACAAAATTTGGTGAGCCAATTGGGATCTGTATACTGATCATTACCCCCAAGTATCATCAAGATTGGGTGAAAAAATTTTTGCTAGTATTTCGGAAACTCGTTATTTCTTAGAAGCTTGGCAACCCCTCTCAATGGAAGTGCTTTCCACAGTCTGTGCCTAGGGCTACTTGAAGAGGAAACAAACCATAGAGAGAAATCTCAGAACTCCTTTATTTTGTCAAGTTTCAAAGAGCTACTACAAACCATGTTGGATTTAGAGTTCCAAATTCATCTATCTATATATGAAGAGAACAGAGTGAACCCTAAATATAAAAACTGCTACTGTAGAAGAACGCTTCAACCTAGAAGAACAAAATTTGGTGAGCCAAGTGGGATTTGTGTACTGATCATTACCACCAAGTATTATCAAGATTGGGTGAAAAAATATTGGCTGGTATTTCGTAAACTCGTTATTTCGTAGAAGCTTGGCAACCCCTCTCAATGAAAGTGCTTTCCACAGTCTGTGCCTAGGGCTACTTGAAGAGGAATCAAACCATAGAGACAAAACTGAGAACTCCTTTATTTTGTCAAGTTTCAAAGAGCTACTACAAACCATGTTGAATTTAGAGTTCCAAATTCATCTATCTATATAGGAGAGAACAGAGGGAAACCTAAATATAAAAACTGCTACTGTACACGACAGCTTCAAACTCGAAGAACAAAATTTCGTGAGCCAAGTGGGATTTGTGTACTGATCATTACCACCAAGTATCATCAAGATTGGGTGAAAAAATATTTGCTGGTATTTTGAAAACTCGTAATTTCTTAGAAGCTTGGCAACCCTCTCAATGAAAGTGCTTTTCCACAGTCTGTGCCTAGGGCTACTTGAAGAAGAAACAAACCATAGAGACAAATCTGAGAACTCCTTTATTTTGTCAAGTTTCAAAGAGCTACTACAAACCATGTTGCATTTAGAGTTCCAAATTCATCTATCTATATAGGAGAGAACAGAGGGAAACCTAAATATAAGAACTCCTACTGTCGACGAACGCTTCAACCTAGAAGAAAAAAATTTTGTAAGCAAGTGGGACTTGTGTACTGATCATTACCACCAAGTATCATCAAGATTGGGTTAAAAAATATTTGCTGGTATTTCGGAAACTCGTTATTTCTTAGAAGTTTGGCAACCCCTCTCAATGAAAGTGCTTTCCACAGTCTGTGCCTAGGGCTACTTGAAGAGGAAACAAACCATAGAGACAAAACTGAGAACTCCTTTTTTTGTCAAGTTTAAAAGAGCTACTACAAACCATGTTGAATTTAGAGTTCCAAATTCATCTATCTATATAGGAGAGAACAGAGGGAAAACTAAATATAAAAACTGCTACTGTAGACGAAAGCTTTAACCTAGAAGAACAAAATTTGGTGAGCCAAGTGGGATTTGTGTACTGATCATTACCACCAAGTATCATCAAGATTGGGTGAAAAAATATTTGCTGGTATTTCCTAAACTCGTTAATTCTTAGAAGCTTGGCAACCCATCTCAATGAAAGTGCTTTTCCACAGTCTGTGCCTAGGGCTACTTGAAGAGGAAACAAACCATAGAGACAAAACTGAGAACTCCTTTATTTTGTCAAGTTTCAAAGAGCTACTACAAACCATGTTGGATTTAGAGTTCCAAATTCATCTATCTGTATAGGAGAGAACAGAGGGAAACCTAAATATAAAAACTGCTACTGTAGACGAACGCTTCAACCTAGAAGAACAAAATGTGGTGAGCCAATTGGGATCTGTATACTGATCATTACCACCAAGTATCATCAAGATTGGGTGAAAAAATATTTGCTGGTATTTCGGAAACTTGTAATCTTAGAAGCCTGGCAACAACTCTCAATGAAAGTGCTTTCCACAGTCTGTGCCTAGGACTACTTGAAGAGGAAACAAACCATAGAGAGAAAACTCAGAACTCCTTTATTTTGTCAAGTTTCAAAGAGCTACTACAAACCATGTTGAATTTAGAGTTCCAAATTCATCTACCTACATAGGAGAGAACAGAGGGAAACCTAAATATAAAAACTGCTACTGTAGACGAAAGCTTCAAACTCGAAGAACAAAATTTCCTGAGCCAAGTGGGATTTGTGCACTGATCATTACCACCAAGTATCATCAAGATTGGGTGAAAAAATATTTGCTGGTATTTCGAAAATTCGTAATTTCTTAGAAGCTTGGCAACCCCTCTCAATGAAAGTGCTTTTCCACAGTCTGTGCCTAGGGCTACTTGAAGAGGAAACAAACCATAGAGACAAATCTGAGAACTCCTTTATTTTGTCAAGTTTCAAAGAGCTACTACAAACCATGTTGGATTTAGAGTTCCAAATTAATTTATCTATATAGGAGAGAACAGAGGGAAACCTAAACATAAGAACTGCTACTGTCGACGAACGCTTCAACCTAGAAGAAAAAAATTTTGTGAGAAAAGTGGGACTTGTGTACTGATCATTACCACCAAGTATCATCAAGATTGGGTGAAAAAATATTTGCTGGTATTTGGGAAACTCGTTATTTCTTAGAAGTTTGGCAACCCCTCTAAATGAAAGTGCTTCCCACAGTCTGTGCCTAGGGCTACTTGAAGAGGAAACAAACCATAGAGACAAAACTGAGAACTCCTTTTTTTTGTCAAGTTTAAAAGAGCTACTACAAACCATGTTGAATTTAGAGTTCAAAATTCATCTATCTATATAGGAGAGAACAGAGGGAAAACTAAACATAAAAACTGCTACTGTAGACGAAAGCTTTAACCTAGAAGAACAAAATTTGGTGAGCCAAGTGGGATTTGTGTACTGATCATTACCACCAAGTATCATCAAGATTGGGTGAAAAAATATTTGCTGGTATTTCCTAAACTCGTTAATTCTTAGAAGCTTGGCAACCCATCTCAATGAAAGTGCTTTTCCACAGTGTGTGTCTAGGGCTAATTGAAGAGAAAACAAACCATAGAGACAAAACTGAGAACTCCTTTATTTTGTCAAGTTTCAAAGAGCTACTAAAAACCATGTTGGATTTAGAGTTCCAAATTCATCTATCTATATAGGAGAGAACAGAGGGAAACCTAAATATAAAAACTGCTACTGTAGACGAACGCTTCAACCTAGAAGAACAAAATTTGGTGAGCTAATTGGGATCTGTATACTGATAATTAACACCAAGTATCATCAAGATTGGGTGAAAAAATATTTGCTGGTATTTCGGAAACTTGTAATCTTAGAAGCCTGGCAACCACTCTCAATGAAAGTGCTTTCCACAGTCTGTGCCTAGGACTACTAGAAGAGGAAACAAACCATAGAGACAAAACTGAGAACTTTTTTATTTTGTCAAGTTTCAAAGAGCTACTAAAAACCATGTTGGATTTAGAGTTCCAAATTCATCTATCTATATAGGAGAGAAGAGAGGGAAACCTAAATATAAAAACTGCTACTGTAGACGAAAGCTTCAAACTTGAAGAACAATATTTCGTCAGCCAAGTGGGATTTGTGTACTGATCATTACCACCAAGTATCATCAAGATTGGGTGAAAAAATATTTGCTGGTATTTCGGAAACTCGTTATTTCGTAGAAGCTTGGCAACCCCTCTCAATGAAAGTGCTTTTCCACAGTGTGTGTCTAGGGCTAATTGAAGAGGAACAATCCATAGAGACAAACCTGAGAACTCCTTCATTTTGTCAAGTTTCAAAGAGCTACTACAAACCATGTTGGATTTAGAGTTCCAAATTCATATAACTATATAGGAGAGAACAGAGGGAAACCTAAATATAAAAACTGCTACTGTAGAAGAACGCTTCAACCTCGAAGAACAAAATTTGGTGAGCCAAGTGGGATTTGTGTACTGATCATTAGCAACAAGTATCATCAAGATTGGGTGAAAAAATATTTGCTGGTATTTCTGAAACTCGTTATTTCTTAGAAGCTTGGCAACCCCTCTCAATGAAAGTGCTTTTCCACAGTGTGTGCCTATGGCTACTTGAAGAGGAAACAATCCATAGAGACAAAACTGAGAACTCCTTTATTTTGTCAAGTTTCAAAGAGCTACTAAAAACCATGTTGGATTTAGAGTTCGAAATTCATCTATCTAAATAGGAGAGAACAGTGGGAAACCTAAATATAAAAACTGTTATTGTAGATGAACGCTTCAACCTACAAGAACAAAATTTGGTGAGCCAAGTGGGATTTGTGTACTAATCATTACCACCAAGTATCATCAAGATTGGGGGAAAAAATATTTGCTGGTATTTCGGAAACTCGTTATTTCTTAGAAGCTTGGCAACCCCTCTCAATGAAAGTGCTTTTCCACAGTCTGTGCCTAGGGCTAGTTGAAGAGGAAACAAACCATACAGACAAAACTGAGAACTCCTTTTTTGTCAAGTTACAAAGAGCTACTACAAACCATGTTGGGTTTAGAGTTCCAAATACATCTATCTATATAGGAGAGGACAGAGGGAAACCTAAATATAAAAACTGCTATTGTGGACGAACGCTTCAACCTAGAAGAACAAAATTTAGTGAGCCAAGTGGAATTTGTGTACTGATCATTACCACCATGTATCATCAAGATAGGGTGAAAAAATATTTGCTGGTATTTTGGAAACTCATTATTTCTTAGAAGCTTGGCAACCCATCTCAATGAAAGTGCTTTCCACAGTCTGTGCCTAGGGCTAGTTGAACAAGAAACAAACCATACAGACAAAACTGAGAACTCCTTTATTTTGTCAAGTTTCAAAGTGCTACTACAATCCCTGTTGGATTTAGAGTTCCAAATTCATTTATCTATATAGGAGAGAACAGAGAGAAACCTAAATATAAAAACTGCTACTGTAGACGAACGCTTCAACCTAGAAGAACAAAATTTCGTGAGCCAAGTGGGATTTGTGTACTGATCATTACCACCAAGTATCATCAAGATTGGGTGAAAAAATATTTGCTGGTATTTCGGAAACTCGTAATTTCTTAGAAACTTGGCAACCCATCACAATGAAAGTGCTTTTCCACAGTCTGTGCCTAGGGCTAGTTGAACAAGAAACAAACCATACAGACAAAACTGAGAACTCCTTTTTTGTCAAGTTGCAAAGAGCTACTACAAACCATGTTGGATTTAGAGTTCCAAATTCATCTATCTATATAGGAGAGGACAGAGGGAAACCTAAATATAAAAACAGCTACTGTAGACGAACGCTTCAACCTAGAAGAACACAATTTGGTGAGCCAAGTGGGATTTGTGTACTGATCATTACCACAAAGTATCATCAAGATTGGGTGAAAAAATATTTGCTGGTGTTTCGGAAACTCGTTATTTCTTAGCAGCTTGGCAACCCCTCTCAATGAAAGTGCTTTTCCACAGTCTGTGCCTAGGGTTACTTCAAGAGGAAACAAACCATAGAGACAAAACTGAGAACTCCTTTATTTTGTCAAGTTTCAAAGAGCTACTACAAACCATGTTGGATTTAGAGTTCCAAATTCATCTATCTATATAGGAGAGAACACAGGGAAACCTAACTATAAAAACTGCTACTGTAGACGAACGCTTCAACCTAGAAGAACAAAATTTGGTGAGCCAAGTGGGATTTGTGTACTGATCATTACCACCAAGTATCATCAAGATTGGGTGAAAATATATTTGCTGGTATTTTGGAAACTCGTTATTTCTTAGAAGCTTGGCAACCCATCTCAATGAAAGTGCTTTCCACAGTCTGTGCTTAGGGCTAATTGAAGAGGAAACAAAGCATAGAGGCAAAACTGAGAACTCCTTTATTTTGTCAAGTTTCAAAGAGCTACTACAAACCATGTTGGATTTAGAGTTCCAAATTCATCTATCTATATAGGAGAGAACAGAGGGAAACATAAATATAAAAACTGCTACTGTAGACGAACGCTTCAACCTAGAAGAACAAAATTTGGTGAGCCAAGTGGGAATTGTGTACTGATCATTACCACCAAGTATCATCAAGATTGGGTGAAAATATATTTGCTGGTATTTTGGAAACTCGTTATTTCTTAGAAGCTTGGCAACCCATCTCAATGAAAGTGCTTTCCACAGTCTGTGCTTAGGGCTACTTGAAGAGGAAACAAAGCATTGAGGCAAAACTGAGAACTCCTTTATTTTGTCAAGTTTCAAAGAGCTACTACAAACCATGTTGGATTTAGAGTTCCAAATTCATCTATCTATATATGAGAGAACAGAGGGAAACCTAACTATAAAAACTGCTACTGTAGACGAACGCATCAACCTAGAAGAACAAAATTTGGTGAGCCAAGTGCGATTTGTGTACTGATCATTACCACCACGTGTCATCAAGATTGGGTGAAAATATATTTGCTGGTATTTGGAAACTCGTTATTTCTTAGAAGCTTGGCAACCCATCTCAATGAAAGTGCTTTCCACAGTCTGTTCCTAGGGCTACTTGAAGAGGAAACAAACCATAGAGACAAAACTGAGAACTCCTTCATTTTGTCAAGTTTCAAAGAGCTACTACAAACCATGTTGGATTTAGAGTTCCAAAATCATCTATGTATATAAAAGAGAACAGAGGGAAACCTAAATATAAAAACTGCTACTGTAGACGAACGCTTAAACCTAGAAGAACAAAATTTGGTGAGCCAAGTGGGATTTGTGTACTGATCATTACCACAAAGTATCATCAAGATTGGGTGAAAAAATATTTGCTGGTATTTTGGAAACTCGTAATTTCTAAGAAGCTTGGCAACCCCTCTCAATGAAAGTGCTTTTCCACAGTCTGTGCCTAGGGCTACTTGAAGAGGAAACAAACCATAGAGACAAAACTGAGAACTCCTTTATTTTATCAAGTTTCAAATAGCTACTACAAACCATGTTGGATTTAGAGTTCCAAATTCATCTATCTATATATGAGAGAACAGAGGGAAACCTAACTATAAAAACTGCTACTGTAGACGAACGCATCAACCTAGAAGAACAAAATTTGGTGAGCCAAGTGGGATTTGTGTACTGATCATTACCACCACGTGTCATCAAGATTGGGTGAAAAAATATTTTCTGGTATTTCGGAAACTACTAATTTCTTAGAAGCTTGGCAACCCCTCTCAATGAAAGTGCTTTTCCACAGTCTGTGCCTAGGGTTACTTGAAGAGGAAACAAACCATAGAGACAAAACTGAGAACTCCTTTATTTTGTCAAGTTTCAAAGAGCTATTACAAACCATGTTGGATTTAGAGTTCCAAATTCATCTATCTATATAGGAGAGAACACAGGGAAACCTAAATATAAAAACTGCTACTGTAGACGAACGCTTCAACCTAGAAGAACAAAATTTGGTGAGCCAAGTGCGATTTGTGTACTGATCATTACCACCAAGTATCATCAAGATTGCGTGAAAATATATTTGCTGGTATTTGGAAACTCGTTATTTCTTAGAAGCTTGGCAACCCATCTCAATGAAAGTGCTCTCCACAGTCTGTTCCTAGGGCTACTTGAAGAGGAAACAAACCATAGAGACAAAACTGAGAACTCCTTCATTTTGTCAAGTTTCAAAGAGCTACTACAAACCATGTTGGATTTAGAGTTCCAAAATCATCTATCTATATAAAAGAGAACAGAGGGAAACCTAAATATAAAAACTGCTACTGTAGACGAACGCTTCAACCTAGAAGAACAAAATTTGGTGAGCCAAGTGGGATTTGTGTACTGATCATTAGCTCCACGTATCATCAAGATTGGGTGAAAAAATATTTGCTGGTATTTCATAATCTTGTAATTTCTTAGAAGCTTGGCAACCCCTCTCAATGTAAGTGCTTTTCCACAGTCTGTGCCTAGGGCTACTTGAAGAGGAAACAAACCATAGAGACAAAACTGAGAACTCCTTTATTTTGTCAAGTTTCAAAGAGCTACTATAAACCATGTTGGATTTAGAGTTCCAAATTCATCTATTTATATAGGAGAGAGCAGAGGGAAACCTAAATATAAAAACTGCTACTGTAGACGAACGCTTTAACCTAGAAGAACAAAATTTGGCGAGCCAAGTGGGATTTGTGTACTGATCATTACCACAAAGTATCATCAAGATTGGGTGAAAAAATATTTGCTGGTATTTTGGAAACTCGTAATTTCTAAGAAGCTTGGCAACCCCTCTCAATGAAAGTGCTTTTCCACAGTCTGTGCCTAGGGCTACTTGAAGAGGAAACAAACCATAGAGACAAAACTGAGAACTCCTTTATTTTATCAAGTTTCAAATAGCTACTACAAACCATGTTGGATTTAGAGTTCCAAATTCATCTATCTATATATGAGAGAACAGAGGGAAACCTAACTATAAAAACTGCTACTGTAGACGAACGCATCAACCTAGAAGAACAAAATTTGGTTAGCCAAGTGGGATTTGTGTACTGATCATTACCACCACGTGTCACCAAGATTGGGTGAAAAAATATTTGCTGGTATTTTGGAAACTCGTAATTTCTTAGAAGCTTGGCAACCCATCTCAGTGAAAGTGCTTTCCACAGTCTGTGCCTAGGACTACTTGAAGAGGAAACAAACCATAGAGACAAAACTGAGAACTCCTTTATTTTATCAAGTTTCAAAGAGCTACTACAAACCATGTTGGATTCAGAGTTCCAAATTCATCTATCTATATAGGAGAGAACAGGGGGAAACCTAAATATAAAAACTGCTACTGTAGACGAAAGCTTCAAACTAGAAGAACAAAATTTGGTGAGCCAAGTGGGATTTGTGTACTGATCATTACCACCAAGTATCATCAAGATTGGGTGAAAATATATTTGCTGGTTTTTGGAAACTCGTTATTTCTTAGAAGCTTGGCAACCCATCTCAATGAAAGTGCTTTCCACAGTCTGTTCCTAGGGCTACTTGAAGAGGAAACAAACCATAGAGACAAAACTGAGAACTCCTTCATTTTGTCAAGTTTCAAAGAGCTACTACAAACCATGTTGGATTTAGAATTCCAAAATCATCTATCTATATAGGAGAGAACAGAGTGAAACCTAAATATAAAAACGGCTACTGTAGACGAACTCTTCAACCTAGAAGAACAAAATTTGGTGAGCCAAGTGGGATTTGTGTACTGATCATTACCACCAAGTATCATCAAGATTGGGTGAAAAAATATTTTCTGGTATTTCGGAAACTTGTAATTTCTTAGAAGCTTGGCCACCCCTCTAAATGAAAGTGCTTTTCCACAGTCTGTGCCTAGGGTTACTTGAAGAGGAAACAAACCATAGAGACAAAACTGAGAACTCCTTTATTTTGTCAAGTTTCAAAGAGCTATTACAAACCATGTTGGATTTAGAGTTCCAAATTCATCTATCTATATAGGAGAGAACACAGGGAAACCTAAATATAAAAACTGCTACTGTAGACGAACGCTTCAACCTAGAAGAACAAAATTTGGTGAGCCAAGTGGGATTTGTGTACTGATCATTACCACCAAGTATCATCAAGATTGGGTGAAAATATATTTGCTGGTATTTGGAAACTCGTTATTTCTTAGAAGCTTGGCAACCCATCTCAATGAAAGTGCTCTCCACAGTCTGTTCCTAGGGCTACTTGAAGAGGAAACAAACCATAGAGACAAAACTGAGAACTCCTTCATTTTGTCAAGTTTCAAAGAGCTACTACAAACCATGTTGGATTTAGAGTTCCAAAATCATCTATCTATATAAAAGAGAACAGAGGGAAACCTAAATATAAAAACTGCTACTGTAGACGAACGCTTCAACCTAGAAGAACAAAATTTGGTGAGCCAAGTGGGATTTGTGTACTGATCATTAGCTCCACGTGTCATCAAGATTGGGTGAAAAAATATTTGCTGGTATTTCAGAATCTTGTAATTTCTTAGAAGCTTGGCAACCCCTCTCAATGTAAGTGCTTTTCCACAGTCTGTGCCTAGGGCTACTTGAAGAGGAAACAAACCATAGAGACAAAACTGAGAACTCCTTTATTTTGTCAAGTTTCAAAGAGCTACTATAAACCATGTTGGATTTAGAGTTCCAAATTCATCTATTTATATAGGAGAGAGCAGAGGGAAACCTAAATATAAAAACTGCTACTGTAGACGAACGCTTTAACCTAGAAGAACAAAATTTGGCGAGCCAAGTGGGATTTGTGTACTGATCATTACCACAAAGTATCATCAAGAGTGGGTGAAAAAATATTTGCTGGTATTTCGGAAACTCGTAATTTCTAAGAAGCTTGGCAACCCCTCTCAATGAAAGTGCTTTTCCACAGTCTGTGCCTAGGGCTACTTGAAGAGGAAACAAACCATAGAGACAAAACTGAGAACTCCTTTATTTTATCAAGTTTCAAAGAGCTACTACAAACCATGTTGGATTCAGAGTTCCAAATTCATCTATCTATATAGGAGAGAACAGAGGGAAACCTAAATATAAAAACTGCTACTGCAGACGAACGCTTTAAACTAGAAGAACAAAATTTGGTGAGCCAAGTGGGATTTGTGTACTGATCATTACCACCAAGTATCATCAAGATGGGGGAAAATATATTTGCTGGTATTTGGAAACTCGTTATTTCTTAGAAGCTTGGCAACCCATCTCAATGAAAGTGCTTTCCACAGTCTGTTCCTAGGGCTACTTGAAGAGGAAACAAACCATAGAGACAAAACTGAGAACTCCTTCATTTTGTCAAGTTTCAAAGAGCTACTACAAACCATGTTGGATTTAGAGTTCCAAAATCATCTATCTATATAAAAGAGAACAGAGGGAAACCTAAATAAAAAACTGCTACTGTAGACGAACGCTTAAACCTAGAAGAACAAAATTTGGTGAGCCAAGTGGGATTTGTGTACTGATCATTACCACAAAGTATCATCAAGATTGGGTGAAAAAATATTTGCTGGTATTTTGGAAACTCGTAATTTCTAAGAAGCTTGGCAACCCCTCTCAATGAAAGTCCTTTTCCACAGTCTGTGCCTAGGGCTACTTGAAGAGGAAACAAACCATAGAGACAAAACTGAGAACTCCTTTATTTTATCAAGTTTCAAAGAGCTACTACAAACCATGTTGGATTCAGAGTTCCAAATTCATCTATCTATATAGGAGAGAACAGAGGGAAACCTAAATATAAATCTACTACTGTAGACGAAAGCTTCAAACTAGAAGAACATAATTTGGTGAGCCAAGTGGGATTTGTGTACTGATCATTACCACCAATTATCATCAAGATTGGGTGAAAAAATATTTGCTGGTGTTTCGGAAACTCATTATTTCTTAGCAGGTTGGCAACCCCTCTCAATGAAAGTTCTTTTCCACAGTCTGTGCCTATGGCTACTTGAAGAGGAAATAAACCATAGAGACAAAACTGAGAACTCCTTCATTTTGTCAAGTTTCAAAGAGCTACTACAAACCATGTTGGATTTAGAGTTCCAAAATTATCTATCTATATAGGAGAGAACAGAGGGAAACCTAAATATAAAAACTGCTACTGTAGACGAACGCTTCAACCGAGAAGAACAAAATTTGGTGAGCCAAGTGGGATTTGTGTACTGATCATTACCACCAAGTATCATCAAGATTGGGTGAAAAAATATTTGCTGGTATTTTGGAAACTCGTAATTTCTTAGAAGCTTGGCAACCCTTCTCAGTGAAAGTGCTTTCCACAGTCTGTGCCTAGGACTACTTGAAGAGGAAACAAACCATAGAGACAAAACTGTGAACTTTTTTATTATATCAAGTTTCAAAGAGCTACTACAAACCATGTTGGATTTAGAGTTCCAGATTCATCTATCTATATAGGAGAGAACAGGGGGAAACCTAAATATAAAAACTGCTACTGTAGACGAAAGCTTCAAACTAGAAGAACAAAATTTGGTGAGCCAAGTGGGATTTGTGTACTGATCATTACCACCAAGTATCATCAAGATTGGGTGAAAATATATTTGCTGGTATTTGGAAACTCGTTATTTCTTAGAAGCTTGGCAACCCATCTCAATGAAAGTGCTTTCCACAGTCTGTTCCTAGGGCTACTTGAAGAGGAAACAAACCATAGAGACAAAACTGAGAACTCCTTCATTTTGTCAAGTTTCAAAGAGCTACTACAAACCATGTTGGATTTAGAGTTCCAAAATCATCTATCTATATAGGAGAGAACAGAGTGAAACCTAAATATAAAAACGGCTACTGTAGACGAACTCTTCAACCTAGAAGAACAAAATTTGGTGTGCCAAGTGGGATTTTTGTACTGATCATTACCACCAAGTATCATCAAGATTGGGTGAAAAAATATTTTCTGGTATTTCGGAAACTACTAATTTCTTAGAAGCTTGGCAACCCCTCTCAATGAAAGTGCTTTTCCACAGTCTGTGCCTAGGGTTACTTGAAGAGGAAACAAACCATAGAGACAAAACTGAGAACTCCTTTATTTTGTCAAGTTTCAAAGAGCTATTACAAACCATGTTGGATTTAGAGTTCCAAATTCATCTATCTATATAGGAGAGAACACAGGGAAACCTAAATATAAAAACTGCTACTGTAGACGAACGCTTCAACCTAGAAGAACAAAATTTGGTGAGCCAAGTGCGATTTGTGTACTGATCATTACCACCAAGTATCATCAAGATTGCGTGAAAATATATTTGCTGGTATTTGGAAACTCGTTATTTCTTAGAAGCTTGGCAACCCATCTCAATGAAAGTGCTCTCCACAGTCTGTTCCTAGGGCTACTTGAAGAGGAAACAAACCATAGAGACAAAACTGAGAACTCCTTCATTTTGTCAAGTTTCAAAGAGCTACTACAAACCATGTTGGATTTAGAGTTCCAAAATCATCTATCTATATAAAAGAGAACAGAGGGAAACCTAAATATAAAAACTGCTACTGTAGACGAATGCATCAACCTAGAAGAACAAAATTTGGTGAGCCAAGTGGGATTTGTGTACTGATCATTAGCTACACGTATCATCAAGATTGGGTGAAAAAATATTTGCTGGTATTTCATAATCTTGTAATTTCTTAGATGCTTGGCAACCCCTCTCAATGTAAGTGCTTTTCCACAGTCTGTGCCTAGGGCTACTTGAATAGGAAACAAACCATAGAGACAAAACTGAGAACTCCTTTATTTTGTCAAGTTTCAAAGAGCTACTATAAACCATGTTGGATTTAGAGTTCCAAATTCATCTATTTATATAGGAGAGAGCAGAGGGAAACCTAAATATAAAAACTGCTACTGTAGACGAACGCTTTAACCTAGAAGAACAAAATTTGGTGAGCCAAGTGGGATTTGTGTACTGATCATTACCACCAAGTATCATCAAGATTGGGTGAAAATATATTTGCTGGTATTTGGAAACTCGTTATTTCTTAGAAGCTTGGCAACCCATCTCAATGAAAGTGCTTTCCACAGTCTGTTCCTAGGGCTACTTGAAGAGGAAACAAACCATAGAGACAAAACTGAGAACTCCTTCATTTTGTCAAGTTTCAAAGAGCTACTACAAACCATGTTGGATTTAGAGTTCCAAAATCATCTATCTATATAGGAGAGAACAGAGTGAAACCTAAATATAAAAACGGCTACTGTAGACGAACTCTTCAACCTAGAAGAACAAAATTTGGTGAGCCAAGTGGGATTTGTGTACTGATCATTACCACAAAGTATCATCAAGATTGGGTGAAAAAATATTTTCTGGTATTTCGGAAACTTCTAATTTCTTAGAAGCTTGGCAACCCCTCTCAATGAAAGTGCTTTTCCACAGTCTGTGCCTAGGGTTACTTGAAGAGGAAACAAACCATAGAGACAAAACTGAGAACTCCTTTATTTTGTCAAGTTTCAAAGAGCTATTACAAACCATGTTGGATTTAGAGTTCCAAATTCATCTATCTATATAGGAGAGAACACAGGGAAACCTAAATATAAAAACTGCTACTGTAGACGAACGCTTCAACCTAGAAGAACAAAATTTGGTGAGCCAAGTGGGATTTGTGTACTGATCATTACCACCAAGTATCATCAAGATTGGGTGAAAAAATATTTGCTGGTATTTTGGAAACTCGTAATTTCTTAGAAGCTTGGCAACCCATCTCAGTGAAAGTGCTTTCCACAGTCTGTGCCTAGGACTACTTGAACAGGAAGCAAACCATAGAGACAAAACTGTGAACTTTTTTATTATATCAAGTTTCAAAGAGCTACTACAAACCATGTTGGATTTAGAGTTCCAGATTCATCTATCTATATAGGAGAGAACAGGGGGAAACCTAAATATAAAAACTGCTACTGTAGACGAAAGCTTCAAACTAGAAGAACAAAATTTGGTGAGCCAAGTGGGATTTGTGTACTGATCATTACCACCAAGTATCATCAAGATTGGGTGAAAATATATTTGCTGGTTTTTGGAAACTCGTTATTTCTTAGAAGCTTGGCAACCCATCTCAATGAAAGTGCTTTCCACAGTCTGTTCCTAGGGCTACTTGAAGAGGAAACAAACCATAGAGACAAAACTGAGAACTCCTTCATTTTGTCAAGTTTCAAAGAGCTACTACAAACCATGTTGGATTTAGAGTTCCAAAATCATCTATCTATATAAAAGAGAACAGAGGGAAACCTAAATAAAAAACTGCTACTGTAGACGAACGCTTAAACCTAGAAGAACAAAATTTGGTGAGCCAAGTGGGATTTGTGTACTGATCATTACCACAAAGTATCATCAAGATTGGGTGAAAAAATATTTGCTGGTATTTTGGAAACTCGTAATTTCTAAGAAGCTTGGCAACCCCTCTCAATGAAAGTCCTTTTCCACAGTCTGTGCCTAGGGCTACTTGAAGAGGAAACAAACCATAGAGACAAAACTGAGAACTCCTTTATTTTATCAAGTTTCAAAGAGCTACTACAAACCATGTTGGATTCAGAGTTCCAAATTCATCTATCTATATAGGAGAGAACAGAGGGAAACCTAAATATAAATCTACTACTGTAGACGAAAGCTTCAAACTAGAAGAACATAATTTGGTGAGCCAAGTGGGATTTGTGTACTGATCATTACCACCAATTATCATCAAGATTGGGTGAAAAAATATTTGCTGGTGTTTCGGAAACTCATTATTTCTTAGCAGGTTGGCAACCCCTCTCAATGAAAGTTCTTTTCCACAGTCTGTGCCTATGGCTACTTGAAGAGGAAATAAACCATAGAGACAAAACTGAGAACTCCTTCATTTTGTCAAGTTTCAAAGAGCTACTACAAACCATGTTGGATTTAGAGTTCCAAAATTATCTATCTATATAGGAGAGAACAGAGGGAAACCTAAATATAAAAACTGCTACTGTAGACGAACGCTTCAAAATAGAAGAACAAATTTTGGTGAGCCAAGTGGGATTTGTGTACTGATCATTACCACCAAGTATCATCAAGATTGGGTGAAAAAATATTTGCTGGTATTTTGGAAACTCGTAATTTCTTAGAAGCTTGGCAACCCTTCTCAGTGAAAGTGCTTTCCACAGTCTGTGCCTAGGACTACTTGAAGAGGAAACAAACCATAGAGACAAAACTGTGAACTTTTTTATTATATCAAGTTTCAAAGAGCTACTACAAACCATGTTGGATTTAGAGTTCCAGATTCATCTATCTATATAGGAGAGAACAGGGGGAAACCTAAATATAAAAACTGCTACTGTAGACGAAAGCTTCAAACTAGAAGAACAAAATTTGGTGAGCCAAGTGGGATTTGTGTACTGATCATTACCACCAAGTATCATCAAGATTGGGTGAAAATATATTTGCTGGTATTTGGAAACTCGTTATTTCTTAGAAGCTTGGCAACCCATCTCAATGAAAGTGCTTTCCACAGTCTGTTCCTAGGGCTACTTGAAGAGGAAACAAACCATAGAGACAAAACTGAGAACTCCTTCATTTTGTCAAGTTTCAAAGAGCTACTACAAACCATGTTGGATTTAGAGTTCCAAAATCATCTATCTATATAGGAGAGAACAGAGTGAAACCTAAATATAAAAACGGCTACTGTAGACAAACTCTTCAACCTAGAAGAACAAAATTTGGTGTGCCAAGTGGGATTTTTGTACTGATCATTACCACCAAGTATCATCAAGATTGGGTGAAAAAATATTTTCTGGTATTTCGGAAACTACTAATTTCTTAGAAGCTTGGCAACCCCTCTCAATGAAAGTGCTTTTCCACAGTCTGTGCCTAGGGTTACTTGAAGAGGAAACAAACCATAGAGACAAAACTGAGAACTCCTTTATTTTGTCAAGTTTCAAAGAGCTATTACAAACCATGTTGGATTTAGAGTTCCAAATTCATCTATCTATATAGGAGAGAACACAGGGAAACCTAAATATAAAAACTGCTACTGTAGACGAACGCTTCAACCTAGAAGAACAAAATTTGGTGAGCCAAGTGCGATTTGTGTACTGATCATTACCACCAAGTATCATCAAGATTGCGTGAAAATATATTTGCTGGTATTTGGAAACTCGTTATTTCTTAGAAGCTTGGCAACCCATCTCAATGAAAGTGCTCTCCACAGTCTGTTCCTAGGGCTACTTGAAGAGGAAACAAACCATAGAGACAAAACTGAGAACTCCTTCATTTTGTCAAGTTTCAAAGAGCTACTACAAACCATGTTGGATTTAGAGTTCCAAAATCATCTATCTATATAAAAGAGAACAGAGGGAAACCTAAATATAAAAACTGCTACTGTAGACGAATGCATCAACCTAGAAGAACAAAATTTGGTGAGCCAAGTGGGATTTGTGTACTGATCATTAGCTACACGTATCATCAAGATTGGGTGAAAAAATATTTGCTGGTATTTCATAATCTTGTAATTTCTTAGATGCTTGGCAACCCCTCTCAATGTAAGTGCTTTTCCACAGTCTGTGCCTAGGGCTACTTGAAGAGGAAACAAACCATAGAGACAAAACTGAGAACTCCTTTATTTTGTCAAGTTTCAAAGAGCTACTATAAACCATGTTGGATTTAGAGTTCCAAATTCATCTATTTATATAGGAGAGAGCAGAGGGAAACCTAAATATAAAAACTGCTACTGTAGACGAACGCTTTAACCTAGAAGAACAAAATTTGACGAGCCAAGTGGGATTTGTGTACTGATCATTACCACAAAGTATCATCAAGATTGGGTGAAAAAATATTTGCTGGTATTTTGGAAACTCGTAATTTCTAAGAAGCTTGGCAACCCCTCTCAATGAAAGTGCTTTTCCACAGTCTGTGCCTAGGGCTACTTGAAGAGGAAACAAACCATAGAGACAAAACTGAGAACTCCTTTATTTTATCAAGTTTCAAATAGCTACTACAAACCATGTTGGATTTAGAGTTCCAAATTCATCTATCTATATATGAGAGAACAGAGGGAAACCTAACTATAAAAACTGCTACTGTAGACGAACGCATCAACCTAGAAGAACAAAATTTGGTTAGCCAAGTGGGATTTGTGTACTGATCTTTACCACCTCGTGTCATCAAGATTGGGTGAAAAAATATTTGCTGGTATTTTGGAAACTCGTAATTTCTTAGAAGCTTGGCAACCCATCTCAGTGAAAGTGCTTTCCACAGTCTGTGCCTAGGACTACTTGAAGAGGAAACAAACCATAGAGACAAAACTGAGAACTCCTTTATTTTATCAAGTTTCAAAGAGCTACTACAAACCATGTTGGATTCAGAGTTCCAAATTCATCTATCTATATAGGAGAGAACAGAGGGAAACCTAAATATAAAAACTGCTACTGCAGACGAACGCTTCAAACTAGAAGAACAAAATTTGGTGAGCCAAGTGGGATTTGTGTACTGATCATTACCACCAAGTATCATCAAGATTGGGTGAAAATATATTTGCTGGTATTTGGAAACTCGTTATTTCTTAGAAGCTTGGCAACCCATCTCAATGAAAGTGCTTTCCACAGTCTGTTCCTAGGGCTACTTGAAGAGGAAACAAACCATAGAGACAAAACTGAGAACTCCTTCATTTTGTCAAGTTTCAAAGAGCTACTACAAACCATGTTGGATTTAGAGTTCCAAAATCATCTATCTATATAGGAGAGAACAGAGTGAAACCTAAATATAAAAACGGCTACTGTAGACGAACTCTTCAACCTAGAAGAACAAAATTTGGTGAGCCAAGTGGGATTTGTGTACTGATCATTACCACAAAGTATCATCAAGATTGGGTGAAAAAATATTTTCTGGTATTTCGGAAACTTCTAATTTCTTAGAAGCTTGGCAACCCCTCTCAATGAAAGTGCTTTTCCACAGTCTGTGCCTAGGGTTACTTGAAGAGGAAACAAACCATAGAGACAAAACTGAGAACTCCTTTATTTTGTCAAGTTTCAAAGAGCTATTACAAACCATGTTGGATTTAGAGTTCCAAATTCATCTATCTATATAGGAGAGAACACAGGGAAACCTAAATATAAAAACTGCTACTGTAGACGAACGCTTCAACCTAGAAGAACAAAATTTGGTGAGCCAAGTGGGATTTGTGTACTGATCATTACCACCAAGTATCATCAAGATTGGGTGAAAAAATATTTGCTGGTATTTTGGAAACTCGTAATTTCTTAGAAGCTTGGCAACCCATCTCAGTGAAAGTGCTTTCCACAGTCTGTGCCTAGGACTACTTGAAGAGGAAGCAAACCATAGAGACAAAACTGTGAACTTTTTTATTATATCAAGTTTCAAAGAGCTACTACAAACCATGTTGGATTTAGAGTTCCAGATTCATCTATCTATATAGGAGAGAACAGGGGGAAACCTAAATATAAAAACTGCTACTGTAGACGAAAGCTTCAAACTAGAAGAACAAAATTTGGTGAGCCAAGTGGGATTTGTGTACTGATCATTACCACCAAGTATCATCAAGATTGGGTGAAAATATATTTGCTGGTTTTTGGAAACTCGTTATTTCTTAGAAGCTTGGCAACCCATCTCAATGAAAGTGCTTTCCACAGTCTGTTCCTAGGGCTACTTGAAGAGGAAACAAACCATAGAGACAAAACTGAGAACTCCTTCATTTTGTCAAGTTTCAAAGAGCTACTACAAACCATGTTGGATTTAGAGTTCCAAAATCATCTATCTATATAGGAGAGAACAGAGTGAAACCTAAATATAAAAACGGCTACTGTAGACGAACTCTTCAACCTAGAAGAACAAAATTTGGTGAGCCAAGTGGGATTTGTGTACTGATCATTACCACCAAGTATCATCAAGATTGGGTGAAAAAATATTTTCTGGTATTTCGGAAACTTGTAATTTCTTAGAAGCTTGGCTACCCCTCTAAATGAAAGTGCTTTTCCACAGTCTGTGCCTAGGGTTACTTGAAGAGGAAACAAACCATAGAGACAAAACTGAGAACTCCTTTATTTTGTCAAGTTTCAAAGAGCTATTACAAACCATGTTGGATTTAGAGTTCCAAATTCATCTATCTATATAGGAGAGAACACAGGGAAACCTAAATATAAAAACTGCTACTGTAGACGAACGCTTCAACCTAGAAGAACAAAATTTGGTGAGCCAAGTGGGATTTGTGTACTGATCATTACCACCAAGTATCATCAAGATTGGGTGAAAATATATTTGCTGGTATTTGGAAACTCGTTATTTCATAGAAGCTTGGCAACCCATCTCAATGAAAGTGCTCTCCACAGTCTGTTCCTAGGGCTACTTGAAGAGGAAACAAACCATAGAGACAAAACTGAGAACTCCTTCATTTTGTCAAGTTTCAAAGAGCTACTACAAACCATGTTGAATTTAGAGTTCCAAAATCATCTATCTATATAAAAGAGAACAGAGGGAAACCTAAATATAAAAACTGCTACTGTAGACGAACGCTTCAACCTAGAAGAACAAAATTTGGTGAGCCAAGTGGGATTTGTGTACTGATCATTAGCTCCACGTGTCATCAAGATTGGGTGAAAAAATATTTGCTGGTATTTCAGAATCTTGTAATTTCTTAGAAGCTTGGCAACCCCTCTCAATGTAAGTGCTTTTCCACAGTCTGTGCCTAGGGCTACTTGAAGTGGAAACAAACCATAGAGACAAAACTGAGAACTCCTTTATTTTGTCAAGTTTCAAAGAGCTCCTATAAACCATGTTGGATTTAGAGTTCCAAATTCATCTATTTATATAGGAGAGAGCAGAGGGAAACCTAAATATAAAAACTGCTACTGTAGACGAACGCTTTAACCTAGAAGAACAAAATTTGGCGAGCCAAGTGGGATTTGTGTACTGATCATTACCACAAAGTATCATCAAGAGTGGGTGAAAAAATATTTGCTGGTATTTCGGAAACTCGTAATTTCTAAGAAGCTTGGCAACCCCTCTCAATGAAAGTGCTTTTCCACAGTCTGTGCCTAGGGCTACTTGAAGAGGAAACAAACCATAGAGACAAAACTGAGAACTCCTTTATTTTATCAAGTTTCAAAGAGGTACTACAAACCATGTTGGATTCAGAGTTCCAAATTCATCTATCTATATAGGAGAGAACAGAGGGAAACCTAAATATAAAAACTGCTACTGCAGACGAACGCTTCAAACTAGAAGAACAAAATTTGGTGAGCCAAGTGGGATTTGTGTACTGATCATTACCACCAAGTATCATCAAGATGGGGGAAAATATATTTGCTGGTATTTGGAAACTCGTTATTTCTTAGAAGCTTGGCAACCCATCTCAATGAAAGTGCTTTCCACAGTCTGTTCCTAGGGCTACTTGAAGAGGAAACAAACAATAGAGACAAAACTGAGAACTCCTTCATTTTGTCAAGTTTCAAAGAGCTACTACAAACCATGTTGGATTTAGAGTTCCAAAATCATCTATCTATATAAAAGAGAACAGAGGGAAACCTAAATATAAAAACTGCTACTGTAGACGAACGCTTCAACCTAGAAGAACAAAATTTGGTGAGCCAAGTGGGATTTGTGTACTGATCATTAGCAACAAGTATAATCAAGATTTAGTGAAAAAATATTTGCTGGTATTTCGGAAACTCGTTATTTCTTAGAAGATTTGCAACCCCTCTCAATTAAAGTGCTTTTCCACAGTCTGTGCCTATGGCTACTTGAAGAGGAAACAAACCATAGAGACAAAATTGAGAACTTTCTTATTTTATCAAGTTTCAAAGAGCTACTACAAACCATGTTGGATTTAGAGTTCCAAATTCATCTATCTATATAGGAGAGAACAGAGGGAAACCTAAATATAAAAACTGCTACTGTAGACGAACGCTTCAACCTAGAAGAACAAAATTTGGTGAGCCAAGTGGGATTTGTGTACTGATCATTAGCTCCACGCGTCATCAAGATTGGGTGAAAAAATATTTGCTGGTATTTCGGAAACTTGTAATTTCTTAGAAGCTTGGCAAACCCTCTCAATGAAAGTGCTTTTCCACATGTGTGCCTAGGGCTACTTGAAGAGGAAACAAACCATAGACACAAAACTGAGAACTCCTTTATTTTGTCAAGTTTCAAAGAGCTACTACAAACCATGTTGGATTTAGAGTTCCAAATTCATCTATCTATATAGGAGAGAACAGAGGGAAACCTAAATATAAAAACTGCTACTGTAGACGATCGCTTCAACCTAGAAGAACAAAATTTGGTGAGCCAAGTGGGATTTGTGTACTGATCATTAGCAACAAGTATCATCAAGATTGGGTAAAAAATATTTGCTGGTATTTCGGAAAATTGTTATTTCTTAGAAGCTTGGCAACCCCTCCCAATGAAAGTGCTTTTCCACATTGTGTGCCTAGGGCTACTTGAAGAGGAAACAAACCATAGACACAAAACTGAGAACTCCTTTATTTTTCAAGTTTCAAAGAGGTACTAAAAACCATGTTGGATTTAGAGTTCCAAATTCATCTATTTATATACGAGAGAACAGAATGAAACCTAAATATAAAAACTGCTACTGTAGACGAACGCTTCAACCTAGAAGAACAAAATTTGGTTAGCCAAGTGGGATTTGTGTACTGATCATTATCAACAAGTATAATCAAGATTTAGTGAAAAAATTTTTGCTGGTATTTCGGAAACTCGTTATTTCTTAGAAGCTTGGCAACCCCTCTCAATGAATGTGCTTTTCAACAGTCTGTGCCTAGGGCTTCTTGAAGAGGCAACAAACCATAGAGACAAAACTGAAAACTCCTTTATTTTGTCAAGTTTCAAAGAGCTACTACAAAACATGTTGGATTTAGAGTTCCTAATTCATCTATCTATATAGTAGACAACAGAGAGAAACCTAAATATAAAAACTGCTACTGTAGACCAACGCTTCAACCTAGAAGAACAAAATTTGGTTAGCCAAGTGGGATTTGTGTACTGATCATTAGCAACAAGTATCATCAAGATTGAGTGAAAAAATATTTGCTGGTATTTCGGAAACTCGTTATTTCTTAGAAGCTTGGCAACCCCTCTCAATGAATGTGCTCTTGCACAGTCTGTTTCTAGGGCTACTTGAAGAGGAAAGAAACCATAGAGACAAAACTGAGAACTTTTTTATTTTATCAAGTTTCAAAGACCTACTGCAAACCATGTTGGATTTAGTGTTCCAAATTCATCTATCTATATAGGAGAGAACAGAGGGAAACCTAAATATAAAAACTGCTACTGTAGGCGAAAGCTACAAACTAGAAGAACAAAATTTGGTGAGCCAAGTGGGATTTGTGTACTGATCATTATCACCAAGTATCATCAAGTTTGGGTGAAAAAATATTTGCTGGTATTTCGGAAACTCGTTATTTCTTAGAAGCTTCTCAACCCATCTCAATGAAAGTACTTTTCCACAGTCTGTGCTTAGGGCTACTTGAAGAGGAATCAAACCATAGAGACAAAACTGAGAACTCCTTCATTTTTCAAGTTTCAAAGAGCTACTACAAACCATGTTGCATTTAGTGTTCCAAAATCATCTATAAATATAGGAGAGAACAGAGGGAAACCTAAATATAAAAACTGCTACTGTAGACGAACGCTTCAACCTAGAAGAACAAAATTTGGTGAGCCAAGTGGGATTTGTGTACTGATCATTACCACCAAGTATCATCAAGATTGGGTGAAAATATATTTGCTGGTATTTTGGAAACTCGTTATTTCATAGAAGCTTGGCAACCCATCTCAATGAAAGTGCTTTCCACAGTCTGTGCCTAGGGCTACTTGAAGAGGAAACAAACCATAGAGACAAAACTGAGAACTCCTTTATTTTGTCAAGTTCAAAGAGCTACTACAAACCATCTTGGATTTAGAGTTCCAAATTCACCTATCTATATAGGAGACAACGCAGGGAAACGTAAATATAAAAACTGCTACTGTAGACGAACGCTTAAACCTAGAAGAACAAATTTGCTGAGCCAAGTGTGATTTGTGTACTGATCATTACCACCAAGTATCATCAAGATTGGGTGAAAATATATTTGCTGGAATTTTGGAATCTCGTTATTTCGTAGAAGCTTGGCAACCCATCTCAATGAAAGTGCTTTCCACAGTCTGTGCCTAGGGCTACTTGAAGAGGAAACAAACCATAGAGACAAAACTGAGAACTCCTTTATTTTGTCAAGTTTCAAAGAGCTACTACAAACCATGTTGGATTTAGATTTCCAAATTCATCTATCTATATATGAGAGAACAGAGTGATACCTAACTATAAAAACTGCTACTGTAGACGAATGCATCAACCTAGAAGAACAAAATTTGGTGAGCCAAGTCTGATTTGTGTACGGATCATTACCACCAAGTATCATTCAAGATTGGGTGAAAATATATTTGCTGGTATTTTGGAAACTCGTTATTTCATAGAAGCTTGGCACCCATCTCAATGAAAGTGCTTTCCACAGTCTGTGCCTACGGCTACTTGAAGAGGAAACAAACCATAGAGACAAACTGAGAACTCCTTTATTTTGTCAAGTTTCAAAGAGCTACTACAAACCATCTTGGATTTAGAGTTCCAAATTCATCTATCTATATAGGAGACAACGCAGGGGAAACGTAAATATAAAAACTGCTTCTGTAGACGAACGCTTAAACCTAGAAGAACAAAATTTGCTGAGCCAAGTGTGATTTGTGTACTGATCATTACCACCAAGTATCATCAAGATTGGGTGAAAATATATTTGCTGGAATTTTGGAAACTCGTTATTTCGTAGAAGCTTGGCAACCCATCTCAATGAAAGTGCTTTCCACAGTCTGTGCCTAGGGCTACTTGAAGAGGAAACAAACCATAGAGACAAAACTGAGAACTCCTTTATTTTATCAAGTTTCAAAGGGGTACTAAAGAAACAAGTTGGATTTAGAGTTCCAAATTCATCTATATATATATGAGAGAACAGAGTGAAACCTAAATATAAAAACTGCTACTGTAGACGAAAGCTTCAACCTAGAAGAACAAAATTTTGTGAGCCCAAGTGGGATTTGTGTACTGATCATTACCACCATGTATCATGAAGATTGGGTGAAAAAATATTTGCTGGTATTTCGGAAACTCGAAATTTCTTAGTAGCGTGGCAACCCCTCTCAATGAAAGTGCTTTTCCACAGTCTGTGCCATAAGGCTACTTGAAGAGGAAACAAACCATAGAGACAAAACTGAGAGCTCCTTTATTTTATCAAGTTTCAAAGAGCTACTACAAACCATGTTGGATTTTAGAGTTCCAAATTCATCTATCTATATATGAGAGAACAGAGGGAAACCTAACTATAAAAACTGCTACTGTAGACGAACGCATCAACCTAGAAGAACAATTTTTGGTGAGCCAAGTGGGATTTGTGTACTAATCAATACCACCAAGTATCATCAAGATTGGGTGAAAAAATATTTGCTGGTATTTTGAAAACTCGTTATTTCTTAGAAGCTTGGCAACCCATCTCAGTGAAAGTGCTTTCCACAGTCTGTGCCTAGGAGTACTTGAAGAGGAAACAAACCATAGAGGCAAACAACTTTTTATTTTATCAAGTTTCAAAGAGCTACTAAATGCATGTTGGATTTAGAGTTCCAAATTCATCTATCTATATAGGAGAGAACAGAGGGAAACCTCTAAATGTAAAAACTGCTACTTTAGACGAAAGCTTCAAACTAGAAGAACAAAATTTGGTGAGCCAAGTGGGATTTGTGTACTGATCATTAGAAACAAGTATCATCAAGATTGGGTGAAGAAATATTTGCTGGTATTTCGGAAACTCGTTATTTCTTAGAAGCTTGGCAACCAATCTCAATGAAAGTGCTTTTCTACAGTCTGTGCCTAGGGCTTCTTGAAGAGGAATCAAACCATAGAGACAAAACTGAGAACTCCTTTATTTAATCAAGTTTCAAAGAGCTACTACAAACCATGTGGGATTTAGAGTTCCAAATTCAACTATCTATATATGAGAGAACAGAGGGAAACCTAACTATAAAAACTGCTACTGTAGACGAACGCATTAACCTAGAAGAACAAAATTTGGTGAGCCAAGTGGGATTTGTGTACTGATCATTACCACCAAGTATCATTAAGATTGGGTGAAAAAATATTTGCTGGTATTTTGGAAACTCGTTATTTCTTAGATGCTTGGCAACCCATCTCAGTGAAAGTGCTTTCCACAGTCTGTGCCTAGGACTACTTGAAGAGGTAACAAACCATAGAGACAAAACCGAGAACTTTTTTATTTTATCAAGTTTCAAAGAGCTACTACAAACCATGTTGGATTTAGTGTTCAAAATTTATCTATCTATATAGGAGAGAACAGAGGGAAACCTAAATATAAAAACTGCTACTGTAGACGAAAGCTTCAAACTAGAAGAACAAAATTTGGTGAGCCAAGTGGGATTTGTGTACTGGTCATTACCACCAAGTATCATCAAGATTGGGTGAAAATATATTTGCTGGTATTTCGGAAACTCGTTATTTCTTAGAAGTTTCTCAACCCATCTCAATGAAAGTACTTTTCCACAGTCTGTGCCTAGGGCTACTGGAAGAGGAAACAAACCATAGAGGAAAAAAATGAGAACTCCTTTATTTTTTCAAATTTCAAAGAGCTACTACAAACCATGTTGGATTTAGAGTTCCAAATTCATCTATCTATACATGAGAGAACAGAGTGAAACCTAACTATAAAAACTGCTACTGTAGACGAATGCATCAACCTAGAAGAACAAAATTTCGTGAGCCAAGTGTGATTTGTGTACTGATCATTACCACCAAGTATCATCAAGATTGGGTGAAAATATATTTGCTGGTATTTCGGAAACTCGTTATTTCTTAGAAGCTTGGCAACCCATCTCAATGAAAGTGCTTTTCACAGTCTGTGCCTAGGGCTACTGGAAGAGGAAACAAACCATAGAGACAAAACTGAGAACTCCTTTATTTTTTCAAGTTTCAAAGAGCTACTACAAACCATGTTGGATTTAGAGTTCCAAATTCATCTATCTATATAGCAGAGAACAGAGGGAAAGCTAAATATAAAAACTGCTACTGTAGACGAACGCTTAAACCTAGAAGAACAAAATTTGGTGAGCCAAGTGGGATTTGTGTACTGATCATTAGCAACAAGTATCATCAAGATTGGCTAAAAAATATTTGCTGGTATTTCGGAAACTCGTTATTTCTTAGAAGCTTGGCAACCCCTCTCAATGAAAGTGCTTTTCCACAGTCTGTGCCTAGGGCTACTTGAAGAGGAAACAAACCATAGAGACAAAACTGAGAACTCCTTTATTTTATAAACTTTCAAGGACCTACTACAAACCATGTTGGATTTAGAGTTCCAAATTCATCTATCTATATATGAGAGAACAGACGGAAACCTAAACATAAAAACTGCTACTGTAGACGAACGCGTCAACCTAGAAGAACAAAATTTGTTGAGCCAAGTGGGATTTGTGTACTGATCATTACCACCAAGTATCATCAAGATTGGGTGAAAAAATATTTGCTGGTATTTTGGAATCTCGTTATTTCTTAGAAGATTGGCAATGCATCTCAGTGAAAGTGCTTTCCACAGTCTGTGCCTAGGACTACTTGAAGAGGAAACAAACCATAGAGACAAAAGTGAGAACTTTTTTATTTTATCAAGTTTCAAAGAGCTACTACAATCCATGTATGATTTAGAGTTAAAATTCTTCTATCTATATAGGAGAGAACAGAGGGAAACCTAAATATAAAAACTGCTACCGTAGAAGAAAGCTTCAAAATAGAAGAACAAAACTTCTTGAGCCAAGTGGGATTTGTGTACTGATCATTACCACCATGTATCATCAAGTTTGGGTGAAAAAATATTTGCTGGTATTTCAGAAACTCGTTATTTCTTAGAAGCCTCTCTACCGATCTCAATGAAAGTACATTTCCACAGTCTGTGCCTAGGGCTCCTTGAAGAGGAAACAAACCATAGAGACAAAACTGAGAACTCCTTCATTTTGTCAAGTTTCAAAGAGCTACTATAAACCATGTTGGATTTAGAGTTCCAAAATCATCTATCTATATAGGAGAGAACAGAGGGAAACCTAAATATAAAAACTGCTACTGTAGACGAATGCTTCAACCTAGAAGAACAAAATTTGGTGAGCCAAGTGGGATTTGTGTGCTGATCATTGCCACCAAGTATCATCAAGATTGGGTGAAAAATATTTGCTGGTATTTCGGAAACTCGTAATTTCTAAGAAGCTTGGCAACCCCTCTCAATGAAAGTGCTTTTCCACAGTCTGTGCCTAGGGCTACTTGAAGAGGAAACAAACCATAGAGACAAAACTGAGAACTCCTTTATTTTGTCAAGTTTCAAAGAGCTACTACAAACCATGTTGGATTTAGAGTTCCAAATTCATCTATCTATATGAGAGAACACAGTAAAACCTAGATAAAAAACTGCTACTGTAGACGAACGCTTCATTCTAGAAGAACAAAATTTGGTGAGCCAAGTGGGATTTGTGCACTGATCATTACCACCAAGTATCATCAAGATTGGTTGAAAAATATTTGCTGGTATTTCGGAAAATCGTAATTTCTAAGAAGCTTGGCAACCCCTCTCAATGAAAGTGCTTTTCCACAGTCTGTGCCTAGGGCTACTTGAAGAGGAAACAATCCATAGAGACAAAACTGAGAACTCCTTTATTTTGTCAAGTTTCAAAGAGCTACTACAAACCATGTTGGATTTAGAGTTCCAAATTTATCTATCTATATATGAGAGAACAGAGGGAAACCTAACTATAAAAACTGCTACTGTAGACGAACGCATCAACCTAGAAGAACAAAATTTGGTGAGCCAAGTGGGATTTGTGTACTGATCATTACCACCAAGTATAATCAAGATTGGGTGAAAAAATATTTGCTGGTATTTTGGAAACTCGTTATTTCTTAGAAGCTTGGCAACAAATCTCAGTGAAAGTGCTTTTCACAGTCTGTGCCTAGGACTACTTGAAGAGGAAACAAACCATAGAGACAAAACTGAGAACGTTTTTATTTTATCAAGTTTCAAAGAGCTATTACAAACCATGTTGGATTTAGAGTTCCAAATTCACCTATCTATATAGGAGAGAACAGAGGGAAACCTAAATATAAAAACTGCTACTGTAGACGAGAGCTTCAAACTAGAAGAACAAAATTTGGTGAGCCAAGTGGGATTTGTGTACTGATCATTACCACCAAGTATCATCAAGATTGGGTGAAAAATATTTGCTGGTATTTCGGAAACTCATAATTTCTAAGAAGCTTGGCAACCCCTCTGAATGAAAGTGCTTTTCCACAGTCTGTGCCTAGGGCTACTTGAAGAGGAAAGAAACCATAGAGACAAAACTGAGAACTCCTTTATTTTGTCATGTTTCAATGAGCTACTACAAACCATGTTGGATTTAGAGTTCCAAATTCATCTATCTATATATGAGAGAACAGAGGGAAACTTAACTATAAAAACTGCTACTGTAGACGAACGCATCAACCTAGAAGAACAAAATTTGGGGAGCCAAGTGGGATTTGTGTACTGATCATTACCACCAAGTATCATCAAGATTGGGTGAAAAAATCTTTGCTGGTATTTTGGAAACTCGTTATTTCTTAGAAATTGGCAACCCATCTCAGTGAAAGTGCTTTCCACATTCTGTGCCTAGGACTACTTGAAGAGGAAACAAACCATAAAGACAAAACTGAGAACTCCTTTATTTTATAAACTTTCAAGGAGCTACTACAAACCATGTTGGATTTAGAGTTCCAAATTCATCTATCTATATAGGAGAGAACAGAGGGAAACCTAAATATAAAAACTGCTACTGTAGACGAAAGCTTCAAACTAGAAGGACAAAATTTGGTGAGCCAAGTGGGATTTGTGTACTGATCATTACCACCAAGTATCATCAAGTTTGGGTGAAAAATATTTGCTGGTATTTCGGAAACTCGTTATTTCTTAGAAGCTTCTCAACCCATCTCAATGAAAGTACTTTTCCACAGTCTGTGCCTAGGGCTACTTGAAGAGGAAACAAACCAAAGAGACAAAACTGAGAACTCCTTCATTTTGTCAAGTTTCAAGAGCTACTACAAACCATGTTGGATTTAGAGTTAAAATTCATCTATCTATATAGCAGAGAACAGAGGGAAACCTAAATATAAAAATTGCTACTGTAGACGAACGATTCAACCTAGAAGAACAAAATTTGATGAGCCAAGTGGGATTTGTGTACTGATCATTAGCAACAAGTATCATCAAGATTGGCTAAAAAATATTTCCTGGTATATCGGAAACTCGTTATTTCTTAGAAGCTTGGCAACCCCTCTCAATGAAAGTGCTTTTCCACAGTCTGTGCCTAGGGCTACTGGAAGAGGAAAAAAACCATAGAGAAAAAACTGAGAACTCCTTTATTTTGTCATGTTTCAAAGAGCTACTATAAACCATGTTGGATTTTGTGTTCCAAATTCATCTACTTATATATGAGAGAACAGAGCGAAACCTAAATATAAAAACTGCTACTGTAGACGAACGCTTCAACCTAGAAAAACAAAATTTGGTGAGCCAAGTGGGATTTGTGTACTGATCATTACCACCAAGTATCATCAAGATTGGGTGAAAAAATATTTGCTGGTATTTCGGAAACTCGTAATTTCTTAGAAGCTTGGCAACCCCTCTCAATGAAAGTGCTTTTCCACAGTCTGTGCCTAGGGCTACTTGTAGAGGAAACAAACCATAGAGACAAAACTGAGAACTCCTTTATTTTATCAAGGTTCAAGGAGCTACTACAAACCATGTTGGATTTAGAGTTCCAAATTCATCTATCTATATATGAGAGAACAGAGGGAAACCTAAGTATAAAAGCTGCTACTGTAGACGAACGCATCAACCTAGAAGAACAAAATTTGGAAAGCCAAGTGTGATTTGTGTTCTGATCATTACCACCAAGTAACATCAAGATTGGTTGAAAAAATCTTTGCTGGTATTTTGGAAACTCGTTATTTCTTAGAAACTTGGCAACCCATCTCAATGAAAGTGCTTTCCACAGTCTGTGCCTAGGACTACTTGAAGAGGAAACAAACCATAAAGACAAAACTGAGAACTCCTTTATTTCACAAACTTTCAAGGAGCTACTACAAACCATGTTGGATTTAGAGTTCCAAATTCATCTATCTATATATGAGAGAACAGAGGGAAACCTAAACATAAAAACTGCTACTGTAGACGAACGCATCAACCTAGAAGAACAAAATTTGGTGAGCCAAGTGGGATTTGTGTACTGATCATTACCACCAAGTATCATCAAGATTGGGTGAAAAAATATTTGCTGGTATTTTGGAATCTCGTTATTTCTTAGAAGCTTGGCAACCCATCTCAGTGAAAGTGCTTTCCACAGTCTGTGCCTAGGACTACTTGAAGAGGAAACAAACCATAGAGACAAAACCGAGAACTTTTTTATTTTATCAAGTTTCAAAGAGCTACTACAAACCATGTTGGATTTAGAGTTCCAAATTTATCTATCTATATAGGAGAGAACAGAGGGAAACCTAAATATAAAAACTGCTACTGTAGACGAAAGCTTCAAACTAGAAGAACAAAATTTGGTGAGCCAAGTGGGATTTGTGTACTGATCATTACCACCAAGTATCATCAAGGTTGGGTGAAAAATATTTGCTGGTATTTCGGAAACTCGTTATTTCTTAGAAGCTTCTCAACCCATCTCAATGAAAGTACTTTTCCACAGTCTGTGCCTAGGGCTACTTGAAGAGGAAACAAACCATAGAGACAAAACTGAGAACTCCTTTATTTTGTCAAGTTTCAAAGAGCTACTACACACCATGTTGGATTTAGAGTTCCAAATTCATCTATCTATATAGGAGAGAACACAGGGAAACCTAAATATAAAAACTGCTACTGTAGACGAACGCTTCAACCTAGAAAAACAAAATTTGGTGAGCCAAGTGGAATTTGTGTACTGATCATTACCAACAAGTATCATCAAGATTGGGTGAAAATATATTTGCTGGTATTTTGGAAACTCGTTATTTCTTAGATGCTTGGCAACCCATCTCAATGAAAGTGCTTTTCACAGTCTGTGCCTAGGGCTACTGGAAGAGGAAACAAACCATAAAGAAAAAAATGAGAACACCTTTATTTTTTCAAGTTTCAAAGAGCTACTACAAACCATGTTGGATTTAGAGTTCCAAATTCATCTATCTATATATGAGAGAACAGTGTGAAACCTAACTATAAAAACTGCTACTGTAGACGAATGCATCAACCTAGAAGAACAAAATTTCGTAAGCCAAGTGTGATTTGTGTACTGATCAAAACCGCCAAGTGTCATCAAGATTGGGTGAAAAAATATTTGCTGCTATTTCGGAAACTCGTTATTTCTTAGAAGCTTTTCAACCCATCTCAATGAAAGTGCTTTCCACAGTCTGTGCCTAGGGCTACTTGAAGAGGAAACAAACCATAGAGACAAAACTGAGAATTCCTTTATTTTGTCAAGTTTCAAGAGCTACTACAAACCATGTTGGATTTAGAGTTCCAAATTCATCTATCTATATATGAGAGAACAGAGTGAAACCTAACTATAAAAACTGCTACTGTAGACGAATGCATCAACCTAGAAGAACAAAATTTCGTGAGCCAAGTGTGATTTGTGTACTGATCATTACCACCAAGTATCATCAAGATTGGGTGAAAAAATATTTGCTGGTATTTCGGAAACTCGTTATTTCTTAGAAGCTTGGCAACCCATCTCAATGAAAGTGCTTTCCACAGTCTGTGCCTAGGGCTACTTGAAGAGGAAACAAACCATAGAGACAAAACTGAGAATTCCTTTATTTTGTCAAGTTTCAAGAGCTACTACAAACCATGTTGGATTTAGAGTTCCAAATTCATCTATCTATATAGCAGAGAACAGAGGGAAACCTAAATATAAAAATTGCTACTGTAGACGAACGATTCAACCTAGAAGAACAAAATTTGATGAGCCAAGTGGGATTTGTGTACCGATCATTAGCAACAAGTATCATCAAGATTGGCTAAAAAATATTTCCTGGTATATCGGAAACTCGTTATTTCTTAGAAGCTTGGCAACCCCTCTCAATGAAAGTGCTTTTCCACAGTCTGTGCCTAGGGCTACTGGAAGAGGAAAAAAACCATAGAGACAAAACTGAGAACTCCTTTATTTTGTCATGTTTCAAAGAGCTACTATAAACCATGTTGGATTTTGTGTTCCAAATTCATCTACTTATATATGAGAGAACAGAGCGAAACCTAAATATAAAAACTGCTACTGTAGACGAACGCTTCAACCTAGAAGAACAAAATTTGGTGAGCCAAGTGGGATTTGTGTACTGATCATTACCACCAAGTATCATCAAGATTGGGTGAAAAAATATTTGCTGGTATTTCGGAAACTCGTAATTTCTTAGAAGCTTGGCAACCCCTCTCAATGAAAGTGCTTTTCCACAGTCTGTGCCTAGGGCTACTTGAAGAGGAAACAAACCATAGAGACAAAACTGAGAACTCCTTTATTTTATCAAGGTTCAAGGAGCTACTACAAACCATGTTGGATTTAGAGTTCCAAATTCATCTATCTATATATGAGAGAACAGAGGGAAACCTAAGTATAAAAGCTGCTACTGTAGACGAACGCATCAACCTAGAAGAACAAAATTTGGTGAGCCAAGTGGGATTTGTGTACTGATCATTACCACCAAGTATCATCAAGATTGGGTGAAAAATATTTGCTGGTATTTCGGAAACTCATAATTTCTAAGAAGCTTGGCAACCCCTCTGAATGAAAGTGCTTTTCCACAGTCTGTGCCTAGGGCTACTTGAAGAGGAAAGAAACCATAGAGACAAAACTGAGAACTTTTTTATTTTATCAAGTTTCAAAGAGCTACTACAAACCATGTTGGATTTAGAGTTAAAATTCTTCATCTATATAGGAGAGAACAGAGGGAAACCTAAATATAAAAACTGCTACTGTAGACGAACGCTTCAAACTAGAAGAACAAAATTTGGTGACCCAAGTGGGATTTGTGTACTGATCATTACCACCAAGGATTTAGAGTTCCAAATTCATCTATCTATATATGAGAGAACAGAGGGAAACCAAAGTATAAAAGCTGCTACTGTAGACGAACGCATCAACCTAGAAGAACAAAATATGGGGAGCCAAGTGGGATTTGTGTACTGATCATTACCACCATGTATCATCAAGATTGGGTGAAAAAATCTTTGCTGGTATTTTGGAAACTGGTTATTTCTTAAAAACTTGGCAACCCATCTCAGTGAAAGTGCTTTCCACAGTCTGTGCCTAGGACTACTTGAAGAGGAAACAAACCATAAAGACAAAACTGAGAACTCCTTTATTTTATAAACTTTCAAGGAGCTACTACAAACCATGTTGGATTTAGAGTTCCAAATTCATCTATCTATATATGAGAGAACAGAGGGAAACCTAAACATAAAAACTGCTACTGTAGACGAACGCATCAACCTAGAAGAACAAAATTTGGTGAGCCAAGTGGGATTTGTGTACTGATCATTACCACCAAGTATCATCAAGATTGGGTGAAAAAATATTTGCTGGTATTTTGGAATCTCGTTATTTCTTAGAAGCTTGGAAACCCATCTCAGTGAAAGTGCTTTCCACAGTCTGTGCCTAGGACTACTTGAAGAGGAAAGAAACCATAGAGACAAAACTGAGAACTTTTTTATTTTATCAAGTTTCAAAGAGCTACTACAAACCATGTTGGATTTAGAGTTAAAATTCTTCATCTATATACTAGAGAACAGAGGGAAACCTAAATATAAAAACTGCTACTGTAGACGAACGCTTCAAACTAGAAGAACAAAAGTTGGTGAGCCAAGTGGGATTTGTGTACTGATCATTACCACCAAGTATCATCAAGTTTGGGTGAAAAAATATTTGCTGGTATTTCGGAAACTCGTTATTTCTTAGAAGCCTCTCATCCCATCTCAATGAAAGTACATTTCCACAGTCTGTGCCTAGGGCTACTTGAAGAGGAAACAAACCATAGAGACAAAACTGAGAACTCCTTCATTTTGTCAAGTTTCAAAGAGCTACTACAAACCATGTTGGATTTAGAGTTCCAAAATCATCTATCTATATACAAGAGAACAGAGGGAAACCTAAATATAAAAACTGCTACTGTAGACGAACGCTTCAACCTAGAAGAACAAAATTTGGTGAGCCAAGTGGGATTTGTGTACTGATCATTACCACCAAGTATCATCAAGATTGGGTGAAAAATATTTGCTGGTATTTCGGAAACTCGTAATTTCTAAGAAGCTTGGCAACCCCTCTAAATGAAAGTGCTTTTCCACAGTCTGTGCCTAGGGCTACTTGAAGAGGAAACAAACCATAGAGACAAAACTGAGAACTCCTTTATTTTGTCAAGTTTCAAAGAGCTACTACAAACCATGTTGGATTTAGAGTTCCAAATTCATCTATCTATATATGAGAGAACAGAGTAAAACCTAAATATAAAAACTGCTACTGTAGACGAACGCTTCAACCTAGAAGAACAAAATTTGGTGAGCCAAGTGGGATTTGTGTACTGATCATTACCACCAAGTATCATCAAGATTGGGTGAAAAATATTTGCTGGTATTTCGGAAGATCGTAATTTCTAAGAAGCTTGGCAACCCCTCTCAATGAAAGTGCTTTTCCACAGTCTGTGCCTAGGGCTACTTGAAGAGGAAACAAACCATAGAGACAAAACTGAGAACTCCTTTATTTTGTGAAGTTTCAAAGAGCTACTACAAACCATGTTGGTTTTAGAGTTCCAAATTCTTCTATCTATATATGAGAGAACAGAGGGAAACCTAACTATAAAAACTGCTACTGTAGACGAACGCATCAACCTAGAAGAACAAAATTTGGTGAGCCAAGTGGGATTTGTGTACTGATCATTACCTCCAAGTATAATCAAGATTGGGTGAAAAAATATTTGCTGGTATTTTGGAAACTCGTTATTTCTTAGAAGCTTGGCAACAAATCTCAGTGAAAGTGCTTTTCACAGTCTGTGCCTAGGACTACTTGAAGAGGAAACAAACCATAGAGACAAAACTGAAAACTTTTTTATTTTATCAAGTTTCAAAGAGCTATTACAAACCATGTTGGATTTAGAGTTCCAAATTCATCTATCTATATAGGAGTGAACAGAGGGAAACCTAAATATAAAAACTGCTACTGTAGACGAAAGCTTCAAACTAGAAGAACAAAATTTGGTGAGCCAAGTGGGATTTGTGTACTGATCATTACCACCAAGTATCATCAAGTTTGGGTGAAAAAAATATTTGCTGGTATTTCAGAAACTCGTTATTTCTTAGAAGCTTCTCAACCCATCTCAATGAAAGTGGTTTTCCACAGTCTGTGCCTAGGGCTACTTGAAGAGGAAACAAACCATAGAGACAAAACTGAGAACTCCTTTTTTTTATCAAGTTTCAAGGAGCTACTACAAACAATGTTGGATTTAGAGTTCCAAATTCATCTATCTATATATGAGAGAACAGAGGGAAACCTAAACATAAAAGCTGCTACTGTAGACGAACGCATCAACCTAGAAGAACAAAATTTGGTGATCCAAGTTGGATTTGTGTACTGATCATTACCACCAAGTATCATCAAGATTGGGTGAAAAAATATTTGCTGGTATTTCGGAAACGCGTTATTTCTTAGAAGCTTCTCAACCCATCTCTATGAAAGTACATTTCCACAGTCTGTGCCTAGGGCTACTTGAAGAGGAAACAAACCATAGAGACAAAACTGAGAACTCCTTCATTTTGTCAAGTTTCAAAGAGCTACTACAAACCATGTTGGATTTAGAGTTCCAAAATCATCTATCTATATAGGAGAGAACAGAGGGAAACCTAAATATAAAAACTGCTACTGTAGACGAACGCTTCAACCTAGAAGAACAAAATTCTGTGAGCCAAGTGGTATTTTTGTACTGATCATTACCACCAAGTATCATCAAGAGTGGGTAAAAAATATTTGCTGGTATTTCGGAAACTCTTTATTTCTTAGAAGCTTTGCAACGCCTCTCAATGAAAGTGCTTTTCCACAGTCTGTGCCTAGGGCTACTGGAAGAGCAAACAAACCATAGAGACAAAACGGAGAACTCCTTTATTTTGTCAAGTTTCAAAGAGCTACTATAAACCATGTTGGATTTAGAGTTAAAATTCATCTATTTATATAGGAGAGAACGGAGGGAAACAAAATATAAAAACCGCTACTGTAGACGAACGCTTCAACCTAGAAGAACAAAATTTGGTGAGCCAAGTGGGATTTGTGTACTGATCATTACCACCAAGTATCATCAAGATTGGGTGAACAAATATTTGCTGGTTTTTCGGAAACTCGTTATTTCTTAGAAGCTTCTCAAACCATCTCAATGAAAGTACATTTCCACAGTCTGTGCCTAGGGCTACTTGAAGAGGAAACAAACCATAGAGACAAAACTGAGAACTCCTTCATTTTGTCAAGTTCAAAGAGCTACTACAAACCATGTTGCATTTAGAGTTCCAAAATCATCTATCTATATAGGAGAGAACAGAGGGAAACCTAAGTATAAAAACTGCTACTGTAGACGAATACTTCAACCTAGAAGAACAAAATTTGGTGATCCAAGTGGGATTTGTGTACTGATCATTGCCACCAAGTATCATTAATATTGGGTGAAAAAATATTTGCTGGTATTTCGGAAACTCGTAATTTCTTAGAAGATTGGCAACCCCTCTCAATGAAAGTGCTTTTCCACAGTCAGTGCCTAGGGCTACTGGAAGAGGAAACAAACCATAGAGACAAAACTGAGAACTCCTATATTTTTTCAAGTTTCAAAGAGCTACTATAAACCATGTTGGATTTAGAGTTCCAAATTCATCTATTTATATAGGAGAGAACAGAGGGAAACCTAAACATAAAAACTGCTACTGTAGACGAATGCTTCAACCTAGAAGTACAAAATTTGGTGAGCCAAGTGGAATTTGTGTACTGATCATTACCACCAAGTATCATCAAGTTTGGGTGAAAAAATATTTGCTGGTATTTCGGAAAATCGTAATTTCTTAGAAGCTTGGCAACCCCTCTCAATGAAAGTGCTTTTCCACAGTCTGTGCCTAGGGCTACTTGAAGAGGAAACAAACCATAGAGACAAAACTGAGAACTCCTTTATTTTTTCAAGTTTCAAGGAGCTACTACAAACCATGTTGGATTTAGTGTTCCAAATTCATCTATCTATATATGAGAGAACAGAGGGAAATCTAACTATAAAAACTGCTACTGTAGACGAACGTATCAACCTAGAAGCACAAAATTTGGTGAGCCAAGTGGGATTTGTGTACTGATCATTACCACAAGGTATCATCAAGATTGGGTGAAAAAATATTTGCTGGTATTTCGGAAACTCGTAATTTCTTAGATGCTTGGCAACCCATCTCAGTGAAAGTGCTTTCCACAGTCTGTGCCTTGGACTACTTGAAGAGGAAACAAAAAATAGAGACAAAACTGAGAACTTTTTTAGTTTATCAAGTTTCAAAGAGCTACTACAAACCATGTTGGATTTAGAGTTCCAAATTCATCTATCTATATAGGAGAGAACAGAGGGAAACTAAATATAAAAACTGCTACTGTAGACGAAAGCGTAAAACTAGAAGAACAAAATTTGGTGATCCAAGTGGGATTTGTGTACTGATCATTACCACCAAGTATCATCAAGTTTGGGTGAAAAAATATTTGCTGGTATTTCGGAAACTCGTTATTTCTTAGAAGCTTCTCAACCCATCTCAATGAAAGTACATTTCCACAGTCTGTGCCTAGGGCTACTTGAAGAGGAAACAAACCATAGAGACAAAACTGAGAACTCCTTCATTTTGTCAAGTTTCAAAGAGCTACTACAAACCATGTTGGATTTAGAGTTCCAAAATCAACTATAATATAGGAGAGAACAGAGGGAATCCTAAATATAAAAACTGCTACTGTAGACGAACGCTTCAACCTAGAAGAACAAAATTTGGTGAGCCAAGTGGGATTTGTGTACTGATCATTACCACCAAGTATCTTCAAGAGTGGGTAAAAAATATTTGCTGGTATTTCGGAAACTCGTTATTTCTTAGAAGCTTGGCAACCCCTCTCAATGAAAGTGCTTTTCCACAGTCTGTGCCTAGGTCTACTGGAAGAGGAAACAAACCATAGAGACAAAACAGAGAACTCCTTTATTTTGTCAAGTTTCAAAGAGCTACTGTAAACCATGTTGGATTTAGAGTTCCAAATTCATCTATTTATATAGGAGAGAACGGAGGGAAACAAAATACAAAAATTGCTACTGTAGACGAACGCTTCAACCTAGAAGAACAAAATTTGGTGAGCCAAGTGGGATTTGTGTCCTGATCATTACCACCAAGTATCATCAAGATTGGGTGAAAAAATATTTGCTCGTATTTCGGAAACTCGTTATTTCTTAGAAGCTTCTCAACCCATCTCAATGAAAGTACATTTCCACAGTCTGTGCCTAGGGCTACTTGAAGAGGAAACAAACCATAGAGACAAAACTGAGAACTCCTTCATTTTGTCCAGTTTCAAAGAGCTACTACAAACCATGTTGGATTTAGAGTTCCAAAATCATCTATTTATATAGGAGAGAACAGAGGGAAACCTAAATATAAAAACTGCTACTGTAGACGAACGCTTCAACCTAGAAGAACAAAATTTGGTGAGCCAAGTGGGATTTGTGTACTGATCATTACCATTCAAGTATCATCAAGATTGGGTGAAAATATATTTGCTGGTATTTCGGAAACTCGTAATTTCTTAGAAGATTGGCAACCCCTCTCAATGAAAGTGCTTTTCCACAGTCAGTGCCTAGGGCTATTGGAAGAGGAAACAAACTATAGAGACAAAACTGAGAAGTCCTTTATTTTGTCAAGTTTCAAAGAGCTACTATAAACCATGTTGGATTTAGAGTTCCAAATTCATCTATTTATATAGGAGAGAACAGAGGGAAACCTAAATATAAAAACTGCTACTGTAGACGTACGCTTCAACCTAGAAGTAGAAAATTTGGTGAGCCAAGTGGGATTTGTGTACTGATCATTACCACCAAGTATCATCAAGATTGGGTGAAAAAATATTTGCTGGTATTCGGAAAATCGTAATTTCTTAGAAGCTTGGCAACCCCTCTCAATGAAAGTGCTTTTAGACAGTCTGTGCCTAGGGCTACTTGAAGAGGAAACAAACCATAGAGACAAAACTGAGAACTCCTTTATTTTTTCAAGTTTCAAGGAGCTACTCCAAACCATGTTGAATTTAGTGTTCCAAATTCATCTATCTATATATGAGAGAACAGAGGGAAACCTAACTATAAAAACTGCTACTGTAGACGAACGGATCAACCTAGAAGCACAAAATTTGGTGAGCCAAGTGGGATTTGTGTACTGATCATTACCACCAAGTATCATCAAGATTGGGTGAAAAAATATTTGCTGGTATTTCGGAAACCCGTAATTTCTTAGAAGCTTGGCAACCCCTCTCAATGAAAGTGCTTTTCCACAGTCTGTGCCTAGGGCTACTTGAAGAGGAAACAAACCATAGGAGAAAACTGGGAACTCCTTCATTTTGTCAAGTTTCAAAGAGCTACTACAAACGATGTTGGATTTAGAGTTCCAAAATCATCTATCTATATAGGAGAGAACAGAGGGAAACCTAAATATAAAAACTACTACTGTAGACGAACGCTTCAACCTAGAAGAACAAAATTTGGTGAGCCAAGTGGGATTTGTGTACTGATCATTACCACCAAGTATCATCAAGATTGGGTAAAAAAATATTTGCTGGTATTTCGGAAACTCGTAATTTCTTAGAAGCTTGGCTACCCCTCTCAATGAAAGTGCTTTTCCACAGACTGTGCCTAGGGCTACTTGAAGAGGAAACAAACCATAGAGACAAAACTGAGAACTTCTTTATTTTGTCAAGTTTCAAAGAGCTACTACAAACTATGTTGGATTTAGAGTTCCAAATTCATCTATCTATATAGGAGAGAACAGAGGGAAACCTAAATATAAAAACTGCTACTGTAGACGAACGCTTCAACCTAGAAGAACAAAATTTGGTGAACCAAGTGGGATTTCTGTGCTGATAATTATCACCAAGTATCATCAAGATTGGGTGAAAAAATATTTGCTGGTATTTCGGAAACTCGTAATGTCTTAGAAGCTTGGCAACCCCTCTCAATGAAAGTGCTTTTGAACAGTCTGTGCCAAAGCCTACTTGAAGAGGAAACAAACCTTAGAGACAAAACTGAGAACTCCTTTATTTTTTCAAGTTTCAAGGAGCTACTACAAACCATGTTGGATTTAGAGTTCCAAATTCATCTATCTATATATGGGAGAACAGAGGAAAACCTCACTATAAAAAATGCTACTGTAGACGAATGCATCAACCTAGAAGAACAAAATTTGGTGAGCCAAGTGGGATTTGTGTACTGATCATTAGCAACAAGTATCATCAAGATTGGGTGAAAATATATTTGCTGGTATTTCGGAAACTCGTTATTTCTTCGAAGATTGGCAACCCATCTCAGTGAAAGTGCTTTCCACAGTCTGTGCCTAGGACTACTTGAAGAAGAAACAAACCATAGAGACAAAACTGAGAACTTTTTTATTTTACCAAGTTTCAAAGAGCTACTACAAACCATGTTGGATTTAGAGTTCCAAATTCATCTATCTATATAGGAGAAAACAGAGGGAAACAAAATATAAAAACTGCTACTGTAGACGAAAGCCACAAACTAGAAGAACAAAATTTGGTGAGCCAAGTGGGATTTGTGTACTGATCATTACCACCAAGTATCATCAAGATTCTGTGAAAAAATATTTGCTGGTATTTCGGAAACTCGTTATTTCTTAGAAGCTTGGCAACCCATCTCAGTGAAAGTGCTTTCCACAGTCAGTGCCTAGGACTACTTGAAGAGGAAACAAACCATAGAGACAAAACTGAGAACTTTTTTATTTTATCAAGTTTCAAGAGCTACTACAAACCATGTTGGATTTAGAGGTCCAAATTCATCTATCTATATAGGAGAGAACAGAGGGAAACTAAATATAAAAACTGCTACTGTAGACGAATGCCTCAAACTAGAAGAACAAAATTTGGTGAGCCAATTGGGATTTGTGTACTGATCATTACCACCAAGTATCATCAAGTTTGGGTGAAAAAATATTTGCTGGTATTTCGGAAACTCGTTATTTCTTAGAAGCTTCTCAACTCATCTCAATGAAAGTACATTTCCACAGTCTGTGCCTAGGGCTACTTGAAGAGGAAACAAACCATAGAGAGAAAACTGAGAACTCCTTCATTTTGTCAAGTTTCAAAGAGCTACTACAAACCATGTTGGATTTAGAGTTCCAAAATCAACTATCTATATAGGAGAGAACAGAGGGAAACCTAAATATAAAAACTGCTACTGTAGACGAACGCTTCAACCTAGAAGAACAAAATTTGGTGAGCCAAGTGGGATTTGTGTACTGATCATTACCACCAAGTATCATCAAGATTGGGTAAAAAATATATGCTGGTATTTCGGAAACTCGTTATTTCTTAGAAGCTTGGCAACCCCTCTCAATGAAAGTGCTTTTCCACAGTCTGTGCCTAGGGCTACTTGAAGAGGAAACAAGCCATAGAGACAAAACTGAGAACTCCTTTATTTTTTCAAGTTTCAAGGAGATACTACAAACCATGTTGTATTTAGAGTTCCAAATTCAACTATCTATATATGAGAGAACAGAGGGAAAACTAACTATTAAAACTGCTACTGTAGACGAACGCATCAACCTAGAAGAACAAAATTTGGTGAGCCAAGTGGGATTTGTGTACTGATCATTACCACCAAGTATCATCAAGATTGGGTGAAAAAATATTTGCTGGTATTTCGGAAACTCGTTATTTC
>NW_027517309.1:0-45555 GCF_048772815.1 Callospermophilus lateralis
GCCTCTGCCTGAGTGTGTAAGGGCTCCACTGCAGACCCCACACAGAGACGCCCTCTGCCTGAGTGTGTAAGGGGCTCCACTGCAGACCGCCACACAGAGACGCCCTCTGCTGAGTGTGTAAGGGTCTCCACTGCAGACCCCCACACAGAGACGCCCTCTGCCTGAGTGTGTAAGGGGCTCCACTGCAGACCGCCACACGGAGACGCTCTCTGCCTGAGTGTGTAAGGGGCTCCACTGCAGACCGCCACACAGAGAGGCCTCTGCACGAGTGTGTAAGGGGCTCCACTGCAGACCCCCACACAGAGACGCCCTCTGCCTGAGTGTGTAAGGGGCTCCACTGCAGACCCCCACACAGAGACGCCCTCTGCACGAGTGTGTAAGGGGCTCCACTGCAGACCCCCACACAGAGACGCCCTCTGCCTGAGTGTGTAAGGGTCTCCACTGCAGACCCCCACACAGAGACGCCCTCTGCACGAGTGTGTAAGGGGCTCCACTGCAGACCCCCACACAGAGACGCCCTCTGCCTGAGTGTGTAAGGGGCTCCACGTGCTGACCCACACAGAGACGCCCTCTGCATGAGTGTGTAAGGGGCTCCACTGCAGACCCCCACACAGAGACGCCCTCTGCCTGAGTGTGTAAGGGGCTCCACTGCAGACCCCCACACAGAGACGCCCTCTGCACGAGTGTGTAAGGGGCTCCACTGCAGACCGCAACACACAGAGATGCCCTCTACGTGAGTGTGTAAGGGGCTCCTTGTGCTGACCCACACACAGAGACTCCCTCTGCATGAGTGTGTAAGGGGCTCCTTGTGCTGACCCACACACAGAGACTCCCTCTGCACAAGTGTGTAAGGGGCTCCTCATGCTGACCCACACACAGAGACTCCCTCTGCATGAGTGTGTAAGGGGTTCCTTGTGCTGACCCACACACAGAGACTCCCTCTGCATGAGTGTGTAAGGGGCTCCACTGCAGACCGCCACACAGAGACTCCCTCTGCCTGAGTGTGTAAGGGGCTCCACTGCAGACCCCCACACAGAGACGCCCTCTGCATGAGTGTGTAAGGGGCTCCACTGCAGACCCCCACACAGAGACGCCCTCCTGCATGAGTGTGTAAGGGGCTCCACTGCAGACCCCCACACAGAGAGTCCCTCTGCCTGAGTGTGTAAGGGGCTCCACTGCAGACCCCCACACAGAGATGCCTCTGCATGAGTGTGTAAGGGTCTCCACTGCAGACCCCCACACAGAGACGCCCTCTGCCTGAGTGTGTAAGGGGCTCCACTGCAGACCCCCACACAGAGACGCCCTCTGCCTGAGTGTGTAAGGGGCTCCACTGCAGACCCCCACACAGAGATGCCCTCTGCCTGAGTGTGTAAGGTCTCCACTGCAGACCCCCACAGAGAGGCCTCTGCATGAGTGTGTAAGGGGCTCCACTGCAGACCCCCACACAGAGACGCCCTCTGCATGAGTGTGTAAGGGGCTCCACTGCAGACCCCCACACAGAGACGCCCTCTGCATGAGTGTGTAAGGGGCTCCACTGCAGACCCCCACACAGAGACGCCCTCTGCCTGAGTGTGTAAGGGGCTCCACTGCAGACCCCCACACAGAGACGCCCTCTGCATGAGTGTGTAAGGGGCTCCACTGCAGACCCCCACACAGAGACGCCCTCTGCATGAGTGTGTAAGGGGCTCCACTGCAGACCCCCACACAGAGACGCCCTCTGCATGAGTGTGTAAGGGGCTCCACGTGCTGACCCCCCACACAGAGACACCCTCTGCATGAGCTGTGTAAGGGGCTTTACTGCAGACCGCCACACAGAGACGCCCTCTGCTGAGTGTGTAAGGGGCTCACTGCAGACCGCCACACAGAGACGCCTCTGCACGAGTGTGTAAGGGGCTCCACTGCAGACCCCCACACAGAGACGCCCTCTGCACGAGTGTGTAAGGGGCTCCACTGCAGACCCCCACACAGAGACGCCCTCTGCCTGAGTGTGTAAGGGGCTCCACTGCAGACCCCCACACAGAGAGGCCCTCTGCATGAGTGTGTAAGAGGCTCCACTGCAGACCCCCACACAGAGAGGCCCTCTGCATGAGTGTGTAAGAGGCTCCACGTGCTGACTCCCACACCGAGACGCCCTCTGCATGAGTGTGTAAGGGGCTCCACGTGCTGACTCCCACACAGAGACGCCCTCTGCACGAGTGTGTAAGGGGCTCCACGTGCTGACTCCCACACAGAGACGCCCTCTGCAGAGTGTGTAAGGGGCTCCACTGCAGACCCCCACACAGAGACGCCCTCTGCATGAGTGTGTAAGGGGCTCCACTGCAGACCCCCACACAGAGACGCCCTCTGCCTGAGTGTGTATGGGGCTCCACTGCAGACCCCCACACAGAGACGCCCTCTGCATGAGTGTGTAAGGGGCTCCACGTGCTGACCCCCACACAGAGACGCCCTCTGCATGAGTGTGTAAGGGGCTTCACTGCAGACCCCCACACAGAGACGCCCTCTGCCTGAGTGTGTAAGGGGCTCCACTGCAGACCCCCACACAGAGACGCCCTCTGCCTGAGTGTGTAATGGGCTCCACTGCAGACCCCCACACAGAGACGCCCTCTGCCTGAGTGTGTAAGGGGCTCCACTGCAGACCCCCACACAGAGACGCCCTCTGCCTGAGTGTGTAAGGGGCTACACGTGCTGACCCCCCCACAGAGAGGCCCTCTGCCTGAGTGTGTAAGGGGCTACACGTGCTGACCCCCCCACACAGAGACGCCCTCTGCCTGAGTGTGTAAGGGTCTCCACTGCAGACCCCCACACAGAGACGCCCTCTGCCTGAGTGTGTAAGGGGCTCCACTGCGGACCACCACACACAGAGACGCCCTCTGCCTGAGTGTGTAAGGGGCTCCACTGCAGACCGCCACACACAGAGACGCCCTCTGCCTGAGTGTGTAAGGGTCTCCACTGCAGACCGCCACACACAGAGATGCCATCTACATGAGTGTGTAAGGGGCTCCACGTGCTGACCCCCACACAGAGACGCCCTCTGCATGAGTGTGTAAGGGTCTCCATGCGCAGACCCCCAAACAGAGAGGCCATCTGTGTGAGTGTGTAAGGGTCTCCACTGCTGACCCACACACAGAGATGCCCTCTGTATGAGTGTGTAAGGGTCTCCACTGCAGACGCCCCCAAACAGAGACATCCTCTGAATGACTGTATAAGGGGCTCCACCTGCAGACCCCCACACACAGAGATGCCATCTGTGTGAGTGTGTAAGGGGATACTCGTGCAGACCTCCACACAGAGATGCCCTCTGAATGAGTGTATAAGGGGCTCCACCTGAAGACCGCCACAAAAAGACGCCCTCTGCATGAGTGTGTAAGGGTCTCCATGTGTAGATCCCCACACAGAGACGCCCTCTGCATGAGTGTGTAAGGGCCTCCACCAGCAGACCCCAACACAGAGATGTCCTCTACGTGAGTGTGTAAGGGGCTCCACGTGTTGACCCCCACACAGAGACACCCTCTGCATGAGTGTGTAAGGGGCTCCACGTGTTGACCCCCACACAGAGATGCATTCTACGTGAGTGTGTAAGGGACTCCACGTGCTGACCCCCACACAGTGACGCCTTCTACATGAGTGTGTAAGGGGCTCCACGTGCTGACCCCCACACAGAGATGCCTTCTACGTGAGTGTGTAAGGGGCTCCTTGTACTGACCCACACACAGAGAGTCCCTCTGCATGAGTGTGTAAGGGCTCCTCGTGCTGACCCACACACAGAGACGCCCTCTGCATGAGTGTGTAAGGGCTCCTCGTGCTGACCCACACACAGAGACGCCCTCTGCATGAGTGTGTAAGGGCTCCTCGTGCAGACTCATAGGTGGGGCACCCTTGCAGGAGTGTGGTTGGAGTCCAAAGCTTGGCAAATAAGAAGCAGCAGGTCTAAAAACTGTCTGGTGTGCCAGGGGCCACATGCAGTCCAGAGGATGCTGCCTGAATCCACACCCAAGTGCAAGCAATGCTGGGGCAGACTCCCCAGGTGAGTGTGTAAGGGGCTGACACTCCCCTGGCACAGCAGAACGTAGAGGTGTGCAGAGTGGGCAGCCCCTGTGGGTTGCTGCCCAGGCCTTCCCTCAGACCTCAGCCACGGCTTTAGCTGTGCTCCTGGCTGGTGTGTGCAGCACAACCATCCAAGTGAGGCAGCAGGTCTTTCCTGCCAGGGTTCGGGCCAGCACTTGTGGTCCGACCTGGCCTCTGGCGTCGTCCACATGACTGGAAAGCAGACCTGTGGCTACGTGGGAAGAAGGAGAACCAAGGCAAGGGAACTGTGTTCTGAGGTGGCTCTAGGAGTAGGGTGGGATGGGGTAGAAATAGAGGTTCTCCAGGGACACGGGGGTGCAGGGGATTGGCGCCACTTGGGGACAGCTCTTCTGACACCAGGACTGGGCACAGGAGGCCAGCTTGGGGGCAGGGTTGACGGGGTGAGGGGCAATAGGTGTGTGCACGTGGCACCTCACTGGCATTGAGCCCTGGCCTGCCTGTGTAGGCCCAGGGCCCCGGGGACCAGCATGGTTTCTGCAGGAGGGTGGGGTCCTGGGAGCGCGTGGGTGCAGAGTGACAGGTGAGTGGGTGTTCCACAAGGGCTGGATGGGGCTCCCTGGGCTCATCCTGGCTCCTATAGGAGAAAGAACCCACAGCTCAGATTCACTTCTGCAGGCGGTCACCTGGCAGGTGGGGTGTGGCACTGGGGTCCCAGCAGGTTGGGGAAAGTGGCAGAAACAGAGCCAGGACAGCACTGTGACTCCAGTCAAACCGTCTGGGTGAGGAGGGGCACAGCCCTGCCAGAAGCCGCCAGGAGCTGGGATCTGCCTGTCCTCCACCATGGACAGAATTGACTCCCACAGAGGGAAAGGCCCAGTGAAGACGCCAGCACTCACATGCGGCAGAGGAAAGGAAGATGGCTTTCCAGTCCTGGGCAGGGAGCAGGACGTGGGAGCACAGCAGGAGAGGCCAGGGGGCAGATGGAGGCTGCAGTCTGAGTGACCGGGGAATGGCAAGTCTGGGGTGACCTGAGCGTGGGAGTCCCTGCAGGAGTGAGGAAGGTGCTTCCCACTCTGCACAAGGAAGCAGCACACTCAGGAAGAGCAGAGGTGCACAGCACTGCAGGGCAGACGGCAGCCACTCGCGAGAGACCTGGGTCGGCAGCGGACAGCAAGCCCGGTCAGGTCAGAGGAGATCACCGGCCTGCAGTCAGGCACAGGAGTGCAGGCTGGATCTTTCAAATGCGGGCGGAGGAGCTGTAAGCTGGACTTGCAGTCTGGAGGGAGACTCAGCAGTACTGGTTAAATCCAGGCCCTGCCTACTCTATGGAGCCTCAGTTCCTTTCTCAGTATTTCCCCCATGGAAGCACACACAAGGACGCTTCTGCCTGTGCAGCAGAGACCCTAAGCACAGTAGCCACGTAAGAACAGGGGCTGGTGGAGAAGAGAAGCACAGCATGCCTCCCTGAGCCTGCCCCAGGGGCAGGACGGGGCAGGACGGGGCAGGATAAGCAGTGGACACACCAGGCCTGCAACAGGGTGTGCAGGGAGACATTCGCAGGGGTTAGTCATGGGGGCTGACTAACCACTTGGTTTGGACAGTGAGATCATGTTCAGGAACGATGCAGGGTGATGGACTCTGAGAGACACTGGCCAAGCAATGTGAAGGAGGCTGATCTGCCTGAGGTGCCGCTGGCCCTCAGACCCCAGGCAGAGCAGAGCAGGCGTGAGGAGCACCAGGGGAGCATCAGCACTGTGGGTTGGTGCTCAGTGCAGAGCCAGGGCAGCCATCCAGGGTCAGCTAAGTGACAAGCACCGTTTAAAATCAAGGTCGGAGATGACTCTCAGAAAGAACGGGTTGATGCTGTGTTTGGAAGGAAGCAGAGAAAAACAAGACTCAGCTTCCAACTGCTCTTTGTCTGCTCTGAACCGTACCTAGGAACAGAGCTGCGGGGAATAGAGATGGCGATGCATTGGCCAGTGAAGGAGGGGCTGGGCCTGTCTTGACCGCTCCTGCCCCCAAGAAGCCTCCTGAGCCAGTCTGCCAGGTCAGGCTGGGGTGCCTGTTGGGAGGCCTCGGTGGTCTCCAACGGGAGGCTGGTTGTCTCACGGGAGGCCAGTGCCTGGCTGCCGGAGGGAGAAAGCAGGCCAGCCCCAGCTGTCCAGAAGAGCCCACGAGACGCTCCTCCAGATCCACAGTCCTGGAGCAGGCCTCTGCGGGCGCCCATGAGGAGCAGGAGCCCACAGTCGCCCAGTGCAGTTGCCAGGACCCCTGGTCCCGTGTGTAGGGCCGAGGGGCTTCCTGATGGGGCCTAAGCAGAGGGCCTGGAGTAGGGGCTCACCTCCTATAGGGTTTCCACCAAGGGACAGGTGTGTGCTCGGGACAAAGACAAAGCAGCCCCCTTGGTGACAACCCCACATGGGTCCGGACCAAGACAGTGGGCACTGGAAGGCCTCAACCCAGGGCTGTGTCCCACGCTGGCCCTCTGGCTCCAGGATCTCTCTGGGTGAGGTCAACTCTTTCTGGCTTTGGGCTGAGGCTGCTCTCACCTCCCCAGGGAGATGACCTGCCGTCCACCTGGACATCAGAGCCATGGGCCTCTGTCCAGCACATCCTGGGGTGGTGCAGAATCCGCTTGCTGGGCCCACAGACTGGTTCTCAGGTGGCATGTCACTGCTGGGCAGGGTGGGGACACTGCTAGTCTGTTCCCCGGGCTCTGGCCCCTGCGGCTTCTCTGCCCTGGCGGGGCTCAGCCCAGGGTGTCGCACTGTCACTCTTGTGGCCCAGTGCCAAGCCCCACGCCTCGTCCACTGCCCCCTGTACTCACCAGGCTGCACTCGGGAAGCCCAGGGCCACTCACCAAATCTCCTCTCTAGCTGTGGCTCCATCCCAGCCCACCCAGGCTCAGGCCTATAGGACGCCAGGGTGGTCCCACCAGGAGCCTGCCCACCCTCCTCAGCTGTGCCACCTGCTCCCTATGGAGCCTTCAGTCTGCCTACACTACTCTGGGTGTCCAGCAGACTGTGTTGCTGCCCGCTCAGGGTCCCAGGATACTCCTGTCTGCCAGTCTGTCTGAACTATCCTGCCTGGACCCCCTGGACCTGGTCATCGTCACACTCCAGGTCTGGACTGAGTCCCACCCATGTCACAAGTCCCTTTCTTGGGGCTCAGTGAGCAGGGCTGCTGTTCACCTGGACATCAGGCTCATGGCCACTGGTCCTCAGTAGGAAGGCTGCTGTTCACCTGGACATCAGGCTCATGGCTGCCAGTCCTCAGTAGGAAGGCTGCCATCCACCTGGACATCAGGCTCATGGCTGCTGGTCCTCAGTAGGAAGGCTGCCGTCCACCTGGACATCAGGCTCATGGCTGCCAGTCCTCAGTAGGAAGGCTACCGTCCACCTGGACATCAGGCTCATGGCCGCTGGTCCTCAGTAGGAAGGCTGCCGTCCACCTGGACATCAGGCTCATGGCTGCCAGTCCTCAGTAGGAAGGCTGCCATCCACCTGGACATCAGGCTCATGGCCACTGGTCCTCAGTAGGAAGGCTGCCGTCCACCTGGACATCAGGCTCATGGCCACTGGTCCTCAGTAGGAAGGCTGCCGTCCACCTGGACATCAGGCTCATGGCCACTGGTCCTCAGTAGGAAGGCTGCCGTCCACCTGGACATCAGACTCATGGCCACTGGTCCTCGGTAGGAAGGCTGCCATCCACCTGGACATCAGGCTCATGGCCACTGGTCCTCAGTAGGAAGGCTGCCGTCCACCTGGACATCAGGCTCATGGCCACTGGTCCTCAGTAGGAAGGCTGCCGTCCACCTGGACATCAGGCTCTTGGCCACTGGTCCTCAGTAGGAAGGCTGCCATCCACCTGGACATCAGGCTCTTGGCCACTGGTCCTCAGTAGGAAGGCTGCCGTCCACCTGGACATCAGGCTCATGGCCACTGGTCCTCAGTAGGAAGGCTGCCACCCACCTGGACATCAGGCTCATGGCCACTGGTCCTCAGTAGGAAGGCTGCCGTCCACCTGGACATCAGGCTCATGGCTGCCAGTCCTCAGTAGGAAGGCTGCCGTCCACCTGGACATCAGGCTCATGGCCACTGGTCCTCAGTAGGAAGGCTGCCGTCCACCTGGACACCAGGCTCATGGCCACTGGTCCTCAGTAGGAAGGCTGCCGTCCACCTGGACACCAGGCTCATGGCCACTGGTCCTCAGTAGGAAGGCTGCCGTCCACCTGGACATCAGGCTCATGGCCACTGGTCCTCAGTAGGAAGGCTGGCGTCCACCTGGACATCAGGCTCATGGCCACTGGTCCTCAGTAGGAAGGCTGCCGTCCACCTGGACACCAGGCTCATGGCCACTGGTCCTCAGTAGGAAGGCTGCCGTCCACCTGGACATCAGGTTCATGGCCACTGGTCCTCAGTAGGAAGGCTGCCGTCCACCTGGACATCAGGCTCATGGCCGCTGGTCCTCAGTAGGAAGGCTGCCGTCCACCTGGACATCAGGCTCTTGGCCGCTGGTCCTCAGTAGGAAGGCTGCCGTCCACCTGGACATCAGGCTCATGGCCGCTGGTCCTCAGTAGGAAGGCTGCCGTCCACCTGGACATCAGGCTCATGGCCGCTGGTCCACAGTAGGAAGGCTGCCACCCACCTGGACATCAGGCTCATGGCCGCTGGTCCTCAGTAGGAAGGCTGCCGTCCACCTGGACATCAGGCTCATGGCCGCTGGTCCTCAGTAGGAAGGCTGCCGTCCACATGGACATCAGGCTCATGGCCGCTGGTCCTCAGTAGGAAGGCTGCCGTCCACCTGGACATCAGGCTCATGGCCGCTGGTCCTCAGTAGGAAGGCTGCCGTCCACCTGGACATCAGGCTCATGGCCGCTGGTCCTCAGTAGGAAGGCTGCCGTCCACCTGGACATCAGACTCATGGCCACTGGTACTCAGTAGGAAGGCTGCCGTCCACCTGGACACCAGGCTCTTGGCCACTGGTCCTCAGTAGGAAGGCTGCCGTCCACCTGGACATCAGACTCATGGCCACTGGTCCTCAGTAGGAAGGCTGCCGTCCACATGGACATCAGGCTCATGGCCGCTGTTCCTCAGTAGGAAGGCTGCCGTCCACCTGGACATCAGGCTCATGGCCACTGGTCCTCAGTAGGAAGGCTGCCGTCCACCTGGACATCAGACTCATGGCCACTGGACCTCAGTAGGAAGGCTGCCGTCCACCTGGACATCAGGCTCTTGGCCGCTGGTCCTCAGTAGGAAGGCTGACATCCACCTGGACATCAGGCTCATGGCCGCTGTTCCTCAGTAGGAAGGCTGCCATCCACCTGGACATCAGGCTCATGGCCACTGGTCCTCAGTAGGAAGGCTGCCGTCCACCTGGACATCAGACTCATGGCCACTGGACCTCAGTAGGAAGGCTGCCGTCCACCTGGACATCAGACTCATGGCCACTGGTCCTCAGTAGGAAGGCTGACATCAACCTGGACATCAGGCTCATGGCCACTGGTCCTCAGTAGGAAGGCTGCCGTCCACGTGGACATCAGGCTTATGGCCACTGGTCCTCAGTAGGAAGGCTGCCGTCCACCTGGACACCAGGCTCATGGCCACTGGTCCTCAGTAGGAAGGCTGCCGTCCACCTGGACACCAGACTCATGGCTGCCAGTCCTCAGTAGGAAGGCTGCCGTCCACCTGGACATCAGACTCATGGCCACTGGTCCTCGGTAGGAAGGCTGCCGTCCACCTGGACATCAGGTTCATGGCCACTGGTCCTCAGTAGGAAGGCTGCCGTCCACCTGGACATCAGGCTCTTGGCCACTGGTCCTCAGTAGGAAGGCTGCCGTCCACCTGGACATCAGGCTCATGGCCGCTGGTCCTCAGTAGGAAGGCTGCCGTCCACCTGGACATCAGGCTCATGGCCGCTGGTCCTCAGTAGGAAGGCTGCCGTCCACCTGGACATCAGGCTCATGGCCGCTGGTCCTCAGTAGGAAGGCTGCCGTCCACCTGGACATCAGGCTCATGGCCGCTGGTCCTCAGTAGGAAGGCTGCCGTCCACCTGGACATCAGGCTCATGGCCGCTGGTCCTCAGTAGGAAGGCTGCCGTCCACCTGGACATCAGGCTCATGGCCGCTGGTCCTCAGTAGGAAGGCTGCCGTCCACCTGGACATCAGGCTCATGGCCGCTGGTCCTCAGTAGGAAGGCTGCCGTCCACCTGGACATCAGGCTCATGGCCGCTGGTCCTCAGTAGGAAGGCTGCCGTCCACCTGGACATCAGGCTCATGGCCGCTGGTCCTCAGTAGGAAGGCTGCCGTCCACCTGGACATCAGGCTCATGGCCGCTGGTCCTCAGTAGGAAGGCTGCCGTCCACCTGGACATCAGGCTCATGGCCACTGGTCCTCAGTAGGAAGGCTGCCGTCCACCTGGACAACAGGCTCATGGCCGCTGGTCCTCAGTAGGAAGGCTGCCGTCCACCTGGACATCAGGCTCATGGCTGCCAGTCCTCAGTAGGAAGGCTGCCGTCCACCTGGACATCAGACTCATGGCCACCGGTCCTCAGTAGGAAGGCTGCCGTCCACCTGGACATCAGGCTCATGGCCACTGGTCCTCAGTAGGAAGGCTGCCGTCCACCTGGACATCAGACTCATGGCCACTGGTCCTCAGTAGGAAGGCTGCCGTCCACCTGGACATCACGTTCATGGCCACTGGTCCTCAGTAGGAAGGCTGCCGTCCACCTGGACATCAGGCTCATGGCCACTGGTCCTCAGTAGGAAGGCTGCCGTCCACCTGGACATCAGACTCATGGCCACTGGTCCTCAGTAGGAAGGCTGCCGTCCACCTGGACATCAGGTTCATGGCCACTGGTCCTCAGTAGGAAGGCTGCCGTCCACCTGGACATCAGACTCATGGCCACTGGACCTCAGTAGGAAGGCTGCTGTCCACCTGGACATCAGGCTCATGGCCACTGGTCCTCAGTAGGAAGGCTGCCGTCCACCTGGACATCAGGCTCATGGCTGCTGGTCCTCAGTAGGAAGGCTGCCGTCCACCTGGACATCAGACTCATGGCCACTGGTCCTCAGTAGGAAGGCTGCCGTCCACCTGGACATCAGACTCATGGCCGCTGGTCCTCAGTAGGAAGGCTGCCGTCCACCTGGACATCAGACTCATGGCCGCTGGTCCTCAGTAGGAAGGCTGCCGTCCACCTGGACATCAGGCTCATGGCCGCTGGTCCTCAGTAGGAAGGCTGCCGTCCACCTGGACATCAGACTCATGGCCACTGGTCCTCAGTAGGAAGGCTGCCATCCACCTGGACATCAGGCTCATGGCCACTGGTCCTCAGTAGGAAGGCTGCCGTCCACCTGGACATCAGGCTCATGGCCACTGGTCCTCAGTAGGAAGGCTGCCGTCCACCTGGACATCAGGCTCATGGCCACTGGTCCTCAGTAGGAAGGCTGCCGTCCACCTGGACATCAGACTCATGGCCGCTGGTCCTCAGTAGGAAGGCTGCCGTCCACCTGGACATCAGACTCATGGCCACTGGTCCTCAGTAGGAAGGCTGCCGTCCACCTGGACATCAGGCTCATGGCCACTGGTCCTCAGTAGGAAGGCTGCCGTCCACCTGGACATCAGACTCATGGCCACTGGTCCTCAGTAGGAAGGCTGCCATCCACCTGGACATCAGGCTCATGGCCACTGGTCCTCAGTAGGAAGGCTGCCGTCCACCTGGACATCAGGCTCATGGCCACTGGTCCTCAGTAGGAAGGCTGCCGTCCACCTGGACATCAGGCTCATGGCCACTGGTCCTCAGTAGGAAGGCTGCCGTCCACCTGGAAACCAGTCTCATGGCCACTGGTCCTCATGGAGGAAGGCTGCCATCCACCTGGACATCAGGCTCATGGCCACTGGTCCTCAGTAGGAAGGCTGCCGTCCACCTGGACATCAGGCTCATGGCCACTGGTCCTCAGTAGGAAGGCTGCCATCCACCTGGACATCAGGCTCTTGGCCACTGGTCCTCAGTAGGAAGGCTGCCATCCACCTGGACATCAGGCTCATGGCCACTGGTCCTCAGTAGGAAGGCTGCCATCCACCTGGACATCAGGCTCTTGGCCACTGGTCCTCAGTAGGAAGGCTGCCATCCACCTGGACATCAGGCTCATGGCCACTGGTCCTCAGTAGGAAGGCTGCCATCCACCTGGACATCAGGCTCTTGGCCACTGGTCCTCAGTAGGAAGGCTGCCATCCACCTGGACATCAGGCTCATGGCCACTGGTCCTCAGTAGGAAGGCTGCCATCCACCTGGACATCAGGCTCATGGCCACTGGTCCTCAGTAGGAAGGCTGCCGTCCACCTGGACACCAGGCTCATGGCCACTGGTCCTCAGTAGGAAGGCTGCCGTCCACCTGGACACCAGGCTCATGGCCACTGGTCCTCAGTAGGAAGGCTGCCGTCCACCTGGACATCAGGCTCATGGCCACTGGTCCTCAGTAGGAAGGCTGCCGTCCACCTGGACATCAGACTCATGGCCACTGGTCCTCAGTAGGAAGGCTGCCATCCACCTGGACATCAGGCTCTTGGCCACTGGTCCTCAGTAGGAAGGCTGCCATCCACCTGGACATCAGGCTCATGGCCACTGGTCCTCAGTAGGAAGGCTGCCGTCCACCTGGACATCAGGCTCATGGCCACTGGTCCTCAGTAGGAAGGCTGCCGTCCACCTGGAAACCAGGCTCATGGCCACTGGTCCTCAGTAGGAAGGCTGCCATCCACCTGGACATCAGGCTCTTGGCCACTGGTCCTCAGTAGGAAGGCTGCCGTCCACCTGGACATCAGGCTCTTGGCCACTGGTCCTCAGTAGGAAGGCTGCCGTCCACCTGGACATCAGGCTCTTGGCCACTGGTCCTCAGTAGGACGGCTGCCGTCCACCTGGACATCAGGCTCTTGGCCACTGGTCCTCAGTAGGAAGGCTGCCATCCACCTGGACATCAGACTCATGGCCTCTGGTCCTCAGTAGGAAGGCTGCCGTCCGCCTGGACATCAGGCTCTTGGCCACTGGTCCTCAGTAGGAAGGCTGCCGTCCACCTGGACATCAGGCTCTTGGCCACTGGTCCTCAGTAGGAAGGCTGCCGTCCACCTGGACATCAGGCTCTTGGCCACTGGTCCTCAGTAGGAAGGCTGCCATCCACCTGGACATCAGGCTCATGGCCGCTGGTCCTCAGTAGGAAGGCTGCCACCCACCTGGACATCAGGCTCTTGGCCACTGGTCCTCAGTAGGAAGGCTGCCGTCCACCTGGACATCAGGCTCTTGGCCACTGGTCCTCAGTAGGAAGGCTGCCGTCCACCTGGACATCAGGCTCTTGGCCACTGGTCCTCAGTAGGAAGGCTGCCATCCACCTGGACATCAGACTCATGGCCTCTGGTCCTCAGTAGGAAGGCTGCCGTCCACCTTCACATCAGGCTCATGGCCACTGGTCCTCAGTAGGAAGGCTGCCGTCCACCTGGACATCAGGCTCATGGCCACTGGTCCTCAGTAGGAAGGCTGCCGTCCACGTGGACACCAGGCTCTTGGCCACTGGTCCTCAGTAGGAAGGCTGCCATCCACCTGGACATCAGGCTCATGGCTGCCAGTCCTCAGTAGGAAGGCTGCTGTCCACTTGGACACCAGACTCATGGCCACTGGTCCTCAGTAGGAAGGCTGCCGTCCACCTGGACACCAGGCTCATGGCCACTGGTCCTCAGTAGGAAGGCTGCCATCCACCTGGACATCAGGCTCATGGCCACTGTTCCTCAGTAGGAAGGCTGCCGTCCACCTGGACACCAGGCTCATGGCCACTGGTCCTCAGTAGGAAGGCTGCCGTCCACCTGGACATCAGGCTCATGGCTGCTGGTCCTCAGTAGGAAGGCTGCCGTCCACCTGGACATCAGGCTCATGGCCACTGTTCCTCAGTAGGAAGGCTGCCGTCCACCTGGACATCAGGCTCATGGCCGCTGTTCCTCAGTAGGAAGGCTGCCGTCCACCTGGACACCAGGCTCATGGCCACTGGTCCTCAGTAGGAAGGCTGCCACCCACCTGGACACCAGGCTCATGGCCACTGTTCCTCAGTAGGAAGGCTGCCGTCCACCTGGACACCAGGCTCATGGCCACTGGTCCTCAGTAGGAAGGCTGCCGTCCACCTGGACACCAGACTCATGGCCACTGGTCCTCAGTAGGAAGGCTGCCATCCACCTGGACATCAGGTTCATGGCCACTGGTCCTCAGTAGGAAGGCTGCCATCCACCTGGACATCAGGCTCATGGCCACTGGTCCTCAGTAGGAAGGCTGCCGTCCACCTGGACATCAGGCTCATGGCCACTGGTCCTCATGGAGGAAGGCTGCCATCCACCTGGACATCAGGCTCATGGCCACTGGTCCTCATGGAGGAAGGCTGCTGTCCACCTGGACATCAGGCTCATGGCTGCTGGTCCTCAGTAGGAAGGCTGCCGTCCACCTGGACATCAGGCTCATGGCCACTGGTCCTCAGTAGGAAGGCTGCTGTTCCCACCTGGACATCAGGCTCATGGCCGCTGGTCCTCAGTAGGAAGGCTGCCATCCACCTGGACATCAGGCTCATGGCCCCTGGTCCTCAGTAGGAAGGCTGCCGTCCACCTGGACACCAGCCTCATAGCCACTGGTTCTCATGGAGGAAGGCTGCCGTCCACCTGGACATCAGGCTCATGGCCACTGGTCCTCAGTAGGAAGGCTGCTGCCCACCTGGACATCAGGCTCATGGCCACTGGTCCTCAGTAGGAAGGCTGCCATCCACCTGGACATCAGGCTCATGGCCACTGGTCCTCAGTAGGAAGGCTGCCGTCCACCTGGACATCAGGCTCATGGCCACTGGTCCTCAGTAGGAAGGCTGCCGTCCACCTGGACATCAGACTCATGGCCACTGGTCCTCAGTAGGAAGGCTGCCATCCACCTGGACATCAGGCTCATGGCCACTGGTCCTCAGTAGGAAGGCTGCCGTCCACCTGGACATCAGGCTCATGGCCACTGGTCCTCAGTAGGAAGGCTGCCGTCCACCTGGACATCAGGCTCATGGCCACTGGTCCTCAGTAGGAAGGCTGCCGTCCACCTGGAAACCAGTCTCATGGCCACTGGTCCTCATGGAGGAAGGCTGCCATCCACCTGGACATCAGGCTCATGGCCACTGGTCCTCAGTAGGAAGGCTGCCGTCCACCTGGACACCAGGCTCATGGCCACTGGTCCTCAGTAGGAAGGCTGCCATCCACCTGGACATCAGGCTCTTGGCCACTGGTCCTCAGTAGGAAGGCTGCCATCCACCTGGACATCAGGCTCATGGCCACTGGTCCTCAGTAGGAAGGCTGCCATCCACCTGGACATCAGGCTCTTGGCCACTGGTCCTCAGTAGGAAGGCTGCCATCCACCTGGACATCAGGCTCATGGCCACTGGTCCTCAGTAGGAAGGCTGCCATCCACCTGGACATCAGGCTCATGGCCACTGGTCCTCAGTAGGAAGGCTGCCGTCCACCTGGACACCAGGCTCATGGCCACTGGTCCTCAGTAGGAAGGCTGCCGTCCACCTGGACACCAGGCTCATGGCCACTGGTCCTCAGTAGGAAGGCTGCCGTCCACCTGGACATCAGGCTCATGGCCACTGGTCCTCAGTAGGAAGGCTGCCATCCACCTGGACATCAGACTCATGGCCACTGGTCCTCAGTAGGAAGGCTGCCATCCACCTGGACATCAGGCTCTTGGCCACTGGTCCTCAGTAGGAAGGCTGCCATCCACCTGGACATCAGGCTCATGGCCACTGGTCCTCAGTAGGAAGGCTGCCGTCCACCTGGACATCAGGCTCATGGCCACTGGTCCTCAGTAGGAAGGCTGCCGTCCACCTGGAAACCAGGCTCATGGCCACTGGTCCTCAGTAGGAAGGCTGCCATCCACCTGGACATCAGGCTCTTGGCCACTGGTCCTCAGTAGGAAGGCTGCCGTCCACCTGGACATCAGGCTCTTGGCCACTGGTCCTCAGTAGGAAGGCTGCCGTCCACCTGGACATCAGGCTCTTGGCCACTGGTCCTCAGTAGGACGGCTGCCGTCCACCTGGACATCAGGCTCTTGGCCACTGGTCCTCAGTAGGAAGGCTGCCATCCACCTGGACATCAGACTCATGGCCTCTGGTCCTCAGTAGGAAGGCTGCCGTCCGCCTGGACATCAGGCTCTTGGCCACTGGTCCTCAGTAGGAAGGCTGCCGTCCACCTGGACATCAGGCTCTTGGCCACTGGTCCTCAGTAGGAAGGCTGCCGTCCACCTGGACATCAGGCTCTTGGCCACTGGTCCTCAGTAGGAAGGCTGCCATCCACCTGGACATCAGGCTCATGGCCGCTGGTCCTCAGTAGGAAGGCTGCCACCCACCTGGACATCAGGCTCTTGGCCACTGGTCCTCAGTAGGAAGGCTGCCGTCCACCTGGACATCAGGCTCTTGGCCACTGGTCCTCAGTAGGAAGGCTGCCGTCCACCTGGACATCAGGCTCTTGGCCACTGGTCCTCAGTAGGAAGGCTGCCATCCACCTGGACATCAGACTCATGGCCTCTGGTCCTCAGTAGGAAGGCTGCCGTCCACCTTCACATCAGGCTCATGGCCACTGGTCCTCAGTAGGAAGGCTGCCGTCCACCTGGACATCAGGCTCATGGCCACTGGTCCTCAGTAGGAAGGCTGCCGTCCACGTGGACACCAGGCTCTTGGCCACTGGTCCTCAGTAGAAAGGCTGCCATCCACCTGGACATCAGGCTCATGGCTGCCAGTCCTCAGTAGGAAGGCTGCTGTCCACTTGGACACCAGACTCATGGCCACTGGTCCTCAGTAGGAAGGCTGCCGTCCACCTGGACACCAGGCTCATGGCCACTGGTCCTCAGTAGGAAGGCTGCCATCCACCTGGACATCAGGCTCATGGCCACTGTTCCTCAGTAGGAAGGCTGCCGTCCACCTGGACACCAGGCTCATGGCCACTGGTCCTCAGTAGGAAGGCTGCCGTCCACCTGGACATCAGGCTCATGGCTGCTGGTCCTCAGTAGGAAGGCTGCCGTCCACCTGGACATCAGGCTCATGGCCACTGTTCCTCAGTAGGAAGGCTGCCGTCCACCTGGACATCAGGCTCATGGCCGCTGTTCCTCAGTAGGAAGGCTGCCGTCCACCTGGACACCAGGCTCATGGCCACTGGTCCTCAGTAGGAAGGCTGCCACCCACCTGGACACCAGGCTCATGGCCACTGTTCCTCAGTAGGAAGGCTGCCGTCCACCTGGACACCAGGCTCATGGCCACTGGTCCTCAGTAGGAAGGCTGCCGTCCACCTGGACACCAGACTCATGGCCACTGGTCCTCAGTAGGAAGGCTGCCATCCACCTGGACATCAGGTTCATGGCCACTGGTCCTCAGTAGGAAGGCTGCCATCCACCTGGACATCAGGCTCATGGCCACTGGTCCTCAGTAGGAAGGCTGCCGTCCACCTGGACATCAGGCTCATGGCCACTGGTCCTCATGGAGGAAGGCTGCCATCCACCTGGACATCAGGCTCATGGCCACTGGTCCTCATGGAGGAAGGCTGCTGTCCACCTGGACATCAGGCTCATGGCTGCTGGTCCTCAGTAGGAAGGCTGCCGTCCACCTGGACATCAGGCTCATGGCCACTGGTCCTCAGTAGGAAGGCTGCTGTTCCCACCTGGACATCAGGCTCATGGCCGCTGGTCCTCAGTAGGAAGGCTGCCATCCACCTGGACATCAGGCTCATGGCCACTGGTCCTCAGTAGGAAGGCTGCCGTCCACCTGGACACCAGCCTCATAGCCACTGGTTCTCATGGAGGAAGGCTGCCGTCCACCTGGACATCAGGCTCATGGCCACTGGTCCTCAGTAGGAAGGCTGCTGCCCACCTGGACATCAGGCTCATGGCCACTGGTCCTCAGTAGGAAGGCTGCCATCCACCTGGACATCAGGCTCATGGCCACTGGTCCTCTGTAGGAAGGCTGCCGTCCACCTGGACATCAGGCTCATGGCCACTGGTCCTCAGTAGGAAGGCTGCCGTCCACCTGGACATCAGGCTCATGGCCACTGGTCCTCAGTAGGAAGGCTGCTGTTCCCACCTGGACATCAGGCTCTTGGCCACTGGTCCTCAGTAGGAAGGCTGCCGTCCACCTGGACATCAGGCTCTTGGCCACTGGTCCTCAGTAGGAAGGCTGCCGTCCACCTGGACATCAGGCTCATGGCCACTGGTCCTCAGTAGGAAGGCTGCTGTTCCCACCTGGACATCAGGCTCATGGCCACTGGTCCTCAGTAGGAAGGCTGCTGTCCACCTGGACATCAGGCTCATGGACACTGGTCCTCAGTAGGAAGGCTGCCGTCCACCTGGACATCAGGCTCATGGCCACTGGTCCTCATGGAGGAAGGCTGCCGTCCACCTGGACATCAGGCTCATGGACACTGGTCCTCAGTAGGAAGGCTGCTGCCCACCTGGACACCAGGCTCATGGCCACTGGTACTCAGTGGAAGGCTGCCGTCCACCTGGCTGTCCTCTGTGTGCTGCTCGTCCTGCTCCTCTACTCGCTGCCCTTGCATTGCCTTCCAGCCCGACAGCTGGGCAGCCTGGAGAAGGCCTCCGCATGTTCTCTTTCGGGGGATCCTCTTGCCCGCTGGGCCTCAGCCGCCTCTGTGCTGCCTCCCGATGGTGGAACCAGATCAACAGGGAACTCTGGCTGGTGTGGCTGTCCGTCTCCTGTCTTCCTGAAGGTCAGTCTCTGCTGACCCAGTTCCAGCTTCTCAGAGGGAGCAGGCGCTTGTTGCCTCAGTTCTGGGCCCAGAGGTCTCCATTCCCCTCGGGCAGTGCTCCCTTGCAGGTCTTTTCCCCTCCAGTGTCCTTGCCCTCTGGGCTCCTGTATGGCCCTGCTGTCCCTTCTATAAGGTGAGAATGGCCACCTGCTCGTCATCCTCATGTGCTGGGGCAAAGGCCAAGGTCCTATGGTTTTCCGTGGGAACTGGACCCATCCTGATGCTCTGTAGACCAAGCCATCATCCTAAGGGCACCTGGAGACACTTCCTTAAAAAGATAAGTGAGAGGCGCGGTACCGTTCCAGGACAGCCACTTCACCAACTCTGGAGGTCACTCTGTTCCAGACGTGGGAGACGCATCTCCGCTGAGCACCCTCCAGCCCCAAGGCACAGGCCTGCCTACGGAGGAAAGGGGTCATTGAAGCCTTGCTCATGAGCTTGCCAGAGGCCGGGGATAGAAAATTCAAGAAATATGTTAATCCAAGTGCCTTTTATTCTCGGATTAGAAAAATGGTTTTATAGAAAGAGGCAAGAAGAGGCTGCTGAGCCATCACTTAATCCTTTTGTTGAGCACATAATTATTGAATGCGCTGGCTGTGCAGGGCGTGTGTGCTACACGAAGCTCTGACTTGGAGGAGACCTCTGCGGTGGCGGGGGACAGCAGGACAAAGACAGCAGACATTGTGTTTAAGGGAAGTAGGAGGAAAACGTTGAGGAAGGGCCCCGGAAGATGGGCAGCAGGACCAAGATGCAGGAACAGGCAGGAGGGCGGGTGCAGCGGGAGGAGCCCAGGAGGAGCCCAGGCTTCCAGCCCCCTGGGAGTTCAGGTGTGTGGGGTAGAATTGCTAATTCAGCAGAGCCTGCCCCAAAGTCCAGAAGCAGAACAAATGGGCGCCGCCACTGCTGTCCCCAAATAGCTTCTGTGTCCCCGTGGCAGCTAAATATGGCAGCCTGTGATTTGAGCTGCCGGAGCTCCTGGGGGCGCCTGTACCTACATGCTCGCTCCTAAACACTCCAGAAAGAACTCAGGACCGTTCTCCAAGGCCAGCTGGGAGGCAGGACAGTTGGGCCATGCCAGACGTTCCCCTCAGCGAAAGAGCAGGCTTCTGCAGAGCATTCCCAAACATGTGTGTGGTCAGCCTTTGACCATGGGCACTGAGAATCCAGCAGACGGGTACCGCCCACTGTCCCCCACACAGCTGTTGCCACTAAAGGAGTGAGGTGTGAGCTGGTGCCTGTCCTTTCCCAGGGCTTCGGGGGATGCTGGAGAGACCCAAGTCACACACAGTTATTTTAAGTCATGTAATTTGCTGAAAATGCCACATAGTACACACACACACACACACACACGCGCACACACACGCGCACACACACACACACACACACACACGCACACACACGCGCACACACACATGCAGCTCCAGGGCTCTCTGCACAGCAGACCCCGGGCTCCGCCAGGCTGTTCACTCGCCACACTGCCCTGGCTGGGCTCCATCTTCTTTCCTGTGCACCTCCCTCCTGGCAGGACTCCCCAGCTCCCCTGTGCACCTCTTCTGGAAGCTTTGTGGCTGGAGCCCTTTTTCTCCCGCCTGCTGCTCGGGGACTGGTTCCCTGGGAGCTCAGCCCCCTCGAGTGCCGGGAGTCCTGTGTGAGCCCACTCAGCCCGTGGATTCCCAGCCATCTGCTCCGGACCCTCAACATGCAACAGTCCTGCAGTGGCTGGCACATACTATGGAAGCTGCAGTCCAGAGGTGGGTGCTAGGCAGTGGGCAGGAGGGTTAGGCTTGTGGACCTTTGCCCCACTCCCCAGTGCCAGTGGTGACAACCATGGCGAGCCTCGCTTCATCTCCCCATCTTTCCAGGGGGTAGATGACAGGTGCCACCTTGTAGGGCTGGGGTGGGCTGGGTCAGTACACAGGCATCAGTAAGTGGCAGGTTGACTGTGCAGATGGCCAGCGGAAGAACTCACAAGCACATCTGCAGTGGGTGGTCCAGTGTTCTCCTTAACTCAGCAAAAACAGCCTTCTGCTGTGGTGGCCAGAGGCAGCTCTATGTGCTCCAGACACAAACATCTGCTACCAAGGACAGGGGTGGGCAGTGGGCATGGGGGACAGGGCAGCGCAGGCCGGAGGCACTGACCAGCAAGCCCTGGTGTTCTCTCTGGTGATGCACAGCATTGGCCCTGGGATCCCTTCCCTGTTGTGAAGGCACTCACCCTGCCTGCTGAGGCCCGGGACACACTCCTGAGTGGCCCCAAGCACCTGGTCCTCAGCAAGCCTGCAGTTCTCCTTCAAGCCAGTGCACAGGCCAGACAGCTGGGATGCCCAGGCAGCCCGTCAGGCGACCCGTCACCAGGTGCTGGCCCTTGGCATTGACCACCTGTAAAGTCAACGGCCAGTCTAAGTGGGACATCAAAACCCACGAAACAAAACCTGCTTCTTCAAGCAGCGAAGCTCGCCAGGCAGACCCCTGGAGGAGAAAGCTGCTGTCCGGGGGCCTCAGGGAGGGGCCGGCTGTGGTCCCTCTGCACAGCCCCGATGGCCTCACATGTGAGTGCCCTTCTACCTGTGAACAGGAGGGTGGGGTCCAAGTGGGAGTCCAGCAGACCTGCCAGTGTGACAGCCACGGAGGAGGGACGCGAGAGCAAGCTGCTGCAGCGATGGCGCTGGTCCAGGTGAGGGCCCCTCCTCTGTCGCTTTGCTTGGCAAGCTGGCGGTACACTCGAGCTCCTGGGACCTCAGGAAGGTGAGGGTGCTGCACCGTTCGGAGCCTGCGGCGAGATGGCACTGGCCACCAGCACATGGTCCGGCACCTGTGACCTGCTCCTGCTCAGGGGCCAAGGCGGGGAGTCTGCTGCGGGGAGTGAGTTCGCTGTCCCTGGAGGTGCTGGGGGTCAGCAACGGCAGCAGCAAGGCCCCTCTCGTGACCGCCCAGGACCCCTCTCCTCCTCCACTGTTCAGAGGCTGCCCTAAGGCCAGGCTCCACTGCCCCCCGAGGTCACAAGAGGGCACAGAGTGGTTCTGAGTTGTTCCCTAGGGGAGGCACCGAGGCCACTGGCACAGCCCTCAGGAGATCCTGCTGCCAAGCTTTGCTGTGTCACTCGGTGCAGGTGGCTGGCCTCCGGGTGCGGGGAATCCTCCCGGGCCTCAGGAGCCCCAGCTTGCCCACAGGTGCCGGAAGCTTCTGGGGAAGAGGGGCCTAGGCCTGGTAGGCTGCCTCGTTCTCCTCTGCAAACGGCGTGGCGTGCCAACCCACAGGCCCCTGCAGCAGACGCTCAGGGTGGGCCCGTGAGTTTCTCCCCGGCATCCTGGGCTCCTGCTGGGAGAACCACCTCAGTCGCCTGAGGACTGACTGTTATATCTTTGCTCTCAGTTCTGCAACTCCACACATGGCCGGCTGCTTTTCTGCTCACTGTCCAGGCAGAAAGAGACCTGTCCAGTTGTGTGGCTCCTGCCCTGTCTGGTCCCAGGCGGGTGGAGCATTTGCTCTGGGGACCCCCCCACCCCCCGGCCTCTGTTTTATGTGACATTCTCTTTGTGGACAGGTGTGAGGGCCGAGCTTTGAAACCTGAGCTTCCAGCCTGGCCCCTGAAGCAGGAAACCGGGCTGGGCCCAGGCAGCTGTGAGCCTCCCCCCTAGACCTTCCCTGTCCTCCTCCCCTGTCCTCCCCGCCTCCTCCCCTCCTCTCCTTCTTCTCCTCCTTCTATTCTTCCTCCTCCCCTGCTCCTCTCTCTCCTCCTCCTCTCCCTGCCCATGCTCCCTTCCTCCCTCCGCTCCTCCCCCCATTCCTGCCCCTTCCTCCCCCTCCCCCCCCCCACTGCTCCTGCTGCCCCAGAACCAGCTCTGGAGCCCTGTGAACATGGGGCCGGCCGGGCCCACCGTGGGGAAGAACAACTCTGCAGACCCGTCTGGCCCAGGGGTCAGGAGGTCGCTGCAGGCGGGCGGGGCTTGGGCAGCAGATTGGGAGCCCCCTGCCCCTGCAGCATCATTTAGACAAACAAGCAGATGGCAGGTGTCAATGGGGACAAAGAGCCATCTGTGCAGCGAGGCTGCCCGCCGTCTCTCCCAGGGACTTCATTAAGCACGACGTCAGAGAGCTGTGCCCCAGCCTGAGCCGCAAGGCCCACTCGGGCTCCCGGGCAGAGGCAGTGGCTCTGAGCGGTGCCCAGCCCAGGTCTGTGCCAGGCTGATGGGCCACAGGGCACTGCTGTCCCAGCAGGATGCCTGCTGACGCTTAAAGGGCCGCCCAAACAGGCAGAGTCTAGGGCAACGGAATTTACCATCCACGCCGCCTCTCTGTCCCGAGTGTCCCTTTTCTTGGCAGAGTGTCCTGTGTCCATGCCCTCGGGGCAGTGTTGGCACAGTGGCCACGCTCCTCCCGTCCCCTCTGCAGAGCTGTTCCTGGCTCAGCCTCAAGCATGTCTAACTTCTTACAAGGTCATGGGTTGGTGCCCATGGTCCAGCACTCAGAAGGAGCACAGACGCTCTGTGGGCTCCTAGACATCCCACCTGGACTCCCGCCTGCTGGGATCCGACGTAGCTGAGCAAGGTGGCTCTCCAGCTGTCACCTGGGCCAGAACCCTCTATGCTTATGTTACAGAAGGTGGCCAGGAAGCTGCACCCTCTGGGGACACAGCAACCTGGGGTGTTGGCACTGCCTCCTGGGACTAGGTGGTAGAACTGTCCCTCAGTAGTGACTCACTTCTCTGGCCTCAACTCTGAAGTGAGAAGTCTGTTCCCATGCTCTCTGATACTCCTCCCATCTTGCATTTGCTGGATACTGAGACTCTGACCAGACCTTTGTGCTGGTCACATCAGCTTTCCTTCATCTCCTGATTCTGATCTCTTTGGGTTAGTAAAGTGTCTCCTGTGTTCTAGAGTTTCATTGAGCTGTTCACTTATGATGAAGGACCGTGGTGACGAAGGAGTCCAGGTGATGAAGGGGATTGGGGATGAAGGAACCTTGGTGATGAAGGGGCTTGGTGATGGAGGACCAGGATGATGAAGGACCTTGGAGATGAAGGACCCTGGTGATGAGGGACCCTGGTGATGAAGGACCTTGGAGATGAAGTACCTTGGTGGCAAAGGACCTTGGAGATGAAGTACCTTGGTGGCAAAGGACCTTGGAGATGAAGTACCTTGGTGACAAAGGACCTTGAAGTACCTTGGTGATGAAAGACCAGGATGACGAAAGATGTTGGTGATGAAGGACGTTGGTGATGAAGGACATTGGTAATGAAGGACCCTGGTGATTAAGAACACTGGTGATGAAGGACGTTGGTGATGAAGGACGCTAGTGATGAAGGACCCTGGTGATGAAGTACGTTGGTGATAAAGAACCCTGGTGATGAAGGATCTTGGTGATGAAGGACCTTGGTGATGAAGGACCTTGGTGATGAAGGACCTTGGTGATGAAGGACCTTGGTGATGAAGTACGTTGGTGATAAAGAACCCTGGTGATGAAGGATCTTGGTGATGAAGGACCTTGGTGATGAAGGACCTTGGTGATGAAGGACCTTGGTGATGAAGGACAGTGGTGATGAAGGACATTGGTGATAAAGGACCTTGGTGATGAAGGACAGTGGTGATGAAGGACCTTGGTGATGAAGGACCCTGGAGATGAAGGATCTTGGTGATGAAGGACAGTGGTGATGAAGGACCTTGGTGATGAAGGATCTTGGTGATGAAGGACCTTGGTGATGAAGGACAGTGGTGATGAAGGACCTTGGTGATGAAGGACCCTGGAGATGAAGGATCTTGGTGATGAAGGACCTTGGTGATGAAGGACCTTGGTGATGAAGGACCTTGGTGATGAAGGACAGTGGTGATGAAGGACATTGGTGATAAAGGACCTTGGTGATAAAGGATCTTGGTGATGAAGGACAGTGGTGATGAAGGACCTTGGTGATGAAGGACCCTGGAGATGAAGGATCTTGGTGATGAAGGACAGTGGTGATGAAGGACCTTGGTGATGAAGGACCCTGGAGATGAAGGATCTTGGTGATGAAGGACAGTGGTGATGAAGGACCTTGGTGATGAAGGACATTGGTGATAAAGGACCTTGGTTATGAAGGACAGTGGTGATGAAGGACCTTGGTGATGAAGGACCTTGGTGATGAAGGACCTTGGTGATGAAGGACCCTGGTGATGAAGGATCTTGGTGATGAAGGACAGTGGTGATGAAGGACATTGGTGATGAAGGACATTGGTGATAAAGGACCTTGGTTATGAAGGACAGTGGTGATGAAGGACCTTGGTGATGAAGGACCCTGGAGATGAAGGATCTTGGTGATGAAGGACAGTGGTGATGAAGGACCTTGGTGATAAAGGACCTTGGTGATGAAGGACAGTGGTGATGAAGGACCTTGGTGATGAAGGACCCTGGAGATGAAGGATCTTGGTGATGAAGGACAGTGGTGATGAAGGACCTTGGTGATGAAGGATCTTGGTGATGAAGGATCTTGGTGATGAAGGACCTTGGTGATGAAGGACCTTGGTGATGAAGGATCTTGGTGATGAAGGACAGTGGTGATGAAGGACCCTGGAGATGAAGGATCTTGGTGATGAAGGACCTTGGTGATGAAGGACCTTGGTGATGAAGGATCTTGGTGATGAAGGACCTTGGTGATAAAGGACCTTGGTGATGAAGGACCCTGGAGATGAAGGATCTTGGTGATGAAGGACCCTGGAGATGAAGGATCTTGGTGATGAAGGACCTTGGTGATGAAGGACCCTGGTGATAAAGGATCTTGGTGATGAAGGACCTTGGTGATGAAGGACCTTGGTGATGAAGGACCCTGGTGATGAAGGATCTTGGTGATGAAGGACAGTGGTGATGAAGGACATTGGTGATAAAGGACCTTGGTGATGAAGGATCTTGGTGATGAAGGACCCTGGTGATGAAGGACCTTGGTGATGAAGGACCCTGGTGATGAAGGATCTTGGTGATGAAGGACAGTGGTGATGAAGGACATTGGTGATAAAGGACCTTGGTGATGAAAGACCTTGGTGATGAAGGACCCTGGTGATGAAGGATCTTGGTGATGAAGGACCTTGGTGATGAAGGACCTTGGTGATGAAGGACCCTGGTGATGAAGGACCTGGTGATGAAGGACCTGGTGATGAAGGATCTTGGTGATGAAGGACATTGGTGATAAAGGACCTTGGTGATGAAGGACCTTGGTGATGAAGGACCCTGGAGATGAAGGATCTTGGTGATGAAGGACCCTGGTAATGATGGACCTTGGTGGAAAAGGACCAATATTATGAAGGTCTTTGGTGATAAAGGATCTTGGTGATGAAGGATCTTGGTGATGAAGGACCTGGTAATGAAGGACTTGGTGATAAAGGACCCTGGTGATGAGGACCAGGATTATGAATTACCTTGAAGATGAAGGACCATGGTGATGAAGGACCCTAGTTATTAAGGACTGTGGTGATGAAGGACCTTGGTATGAAGGAAAATACAGAAAGAATTATATAAATTGTACATATTGTTCACTGAAAGTGAGCACCTATGAATGGTTTTAGTGAAGAATTGCAAGCTCACTGCTCTGGACTGAATTGTGGGTCCCATTCCCAAATTCCTATATTGAAGCTGTGACCGCCATCGTGACATTACTAGGAGACATGACCCCTGAAGGTGATGAGGTCTAGTTGTGAAAGTATAGTCCCCATAGTGAGGTCCATGGACATCATGGCTCTTTTTCCTCCTCTCTACCCGCTGAGGACACAGTGAGAAGGTTTCTGATGTTGGCTGGGCAAGAGGAGGGCCAGGGACCAACAGGCCATTCTTAATCTTGGGCTGCCAGCCTCTGGGACTATGAGAAATGAATGCATAATGTTTTAGCTATCCGAGACACACATTCGTAACTAAACAGCAGAACTTGAATGGCAATTTCTAATTAAATTACTTTGTGTACAAACTTACATTTCACGTTGGTCAATATCCAACCTCATTCATGTGACCAGTGACCTTACTTTTTGCTTCTCTATCTTGTTTCCAATGAAGTAATAGCATTGGCAGGGTCAAGGCATCTCTCTGTGCTATTTTAGCAATAGTTGTGGCAGAGAACTGTCTCATGCTGAGTGTTTAGGGAACTGTTCTTGAATTGTTTCGGCAAGCTCAGAACGTCACACAGGCTGCCATCTACAAGAAAGCAGCAGGTGTGTCGTTCTCAGAACTCACTCCAGTGCTGTATAATTAGCCAAGTCCAACAACTTGAATTAAAATGTAGTTGAATGTGAATTCACCTGCAGTGAGAGAGCCGGATACCAGACTTGGCACACTTGAGGGTCATGCCAGACAGATGACTATCAAGAGTCCTGTACCTGCTCCCGAGGGAGTCTGTTCTCCACTCACCCCACATAACCCAGTTAGACACAGCAATGGTGGATTGCTGCCAAAGCCCCCCGCCCCCGCAGGTGCACCACCTCCTGATTGACACAGTCATCACCTACTCTCAGAGGCTACCCAGGACACAGGCTGGGATAGGGAGAACTCCACTTCCCTGCCTGACTCTCCCTTCAAGCTGGACTTGGGGGATGGAGGAGAAGCAGGACTTCCCTCCCCTGCCTGCTCTCCTTCCTCAGATCCCTGGGTGACCCTTGCTGGGGAATCAAAAGACCAGGAGGGGTCCAGGAAGTAACCCAAACAGCTCACACTTGGGACCCTGAGCCTGCTGGCCTTGGGCGTCACTATCATTTATGGGACTGCCTCTGACTCAGTCTCTTCCCTGCAGCACTGTGACCAGGGACCTTGCAGGACAGTGCCCAAGACCACCACACTCAGCAGGGCCACTGCCCAGCAGGAGCCTAGGAGGGCAGGAGACTTGGGGGAGCCCTCCTCCATCCAGGTTAGCTGGGGCCTGGGGCCAGTGGCACCCTGAGGGCTGTGTGGTGAAGGCTCTGCGCTGCTCATGCGTGGCTCTGCGGTTCAGAGGAGGACTGTCAAAACAGGAAATGGAGTTTGGGTTTTTCCAAAGAATAACCTCTACTAATCTCCAAAATACTCCTGACTGACCCACAAGTGGAAGTCTGGAGGTCTGCCAGGTCCCAAGCAGTCCTGATGCAGTTTCAAAGGACATTGCCGAGAGCCAGAGGCAACGGGAGGGCTGGAAGAGGAGCCAGGCTGTCCCTCAGACTGCAGGACAGTGGGCCAAGCACCCCTGGAGCCCAGGATGATCAGTGGAAAGCGCTTCCTGATTGTGGGCATCTTTTTTCTTCTAGGCCTGGCAGCATCTGGAGACCCCAGACCCTCCTGAGCGGAGGGCCTGTACTCTGGTCACCTCTCCTGGGCAGGCGGTTCCCAGTCTGTCTTGCCCTTAGCTCTGCCCTGTCTTGCTCTTGACAACAAGTGTTGCCCATGTGAAGTGCCCCCTGACCCATACGCATCCCCTTCTGTGTACACAGGACGGCGTCACCCTATTGAATAGGTGGGCTGTGGCCACACCCCCACTGCCTAGGGGGCCAACAGCAGACCAGGGCCCTGACGGCACCCTGCGATCACATTACCAGGCCAAGGTGTGGAGACAGCGCGGCCATACAGAGGCCTTTCCTGGTTCTCTTCCACATGAGGATGGAGAAACTCAGTGGGCCACTGTGGAACTGGCCAGTGGCCCCTTCGTCCCGCGTGGCACTGCACAAAGCTTCAGCTGGGAACGTGGAGACCCATGGGTCTCAAAATAGGTGCACCGAGGCCCTGGCTTTGGAGGATGCAGGATCCAGAGGAAAAGCAGGAGGACCACAAGCCGGGGTCAGTCCTGCGATCTAGGGTGCACGCAGTGCCGTGGGACCTGCCCCAGGAGCCTGGCTTTGCCCTGGAGGCTGGTGTCCAGTGGGTGTCCGAGGGAGGCCAGGTGTCCACAGCTCCCAGGGCTGAGGAGTTGGGCAGAGGGTGGGAAGAAGCCTTTGGGGGCAGAGAGGGCAGGGCTGGCCTCAGGGCGAGGCCCCCTGGCCAGGAAAGCCTTCCTGGGGTCTCGGAGGAGCAGGCTGGGCAGCTGCCACCAAAGGTGCTGGAGGCCACTGAGCCTGCCCTGGGGCTCAGCGCAGGAGGCCGCATGTGACAGCAGTCCCCGAAGGCACAGGCTAGGATGGAGAGTGCCCTCGGCTACCGTCGGGGGGCTGCCCTGGGGGGCACTCTCTCCTGTCTCCCACATGCAGGTCGTGGGGCCAGAGCCTCGTGTCTTCTGTCAGATCCCACTCGAGCTGTGGGCAGGACGTGGGGGAGGCGGTGCTGAGGGAGGCCTCCTTGCTCACCCAGGCCCACTGTCACCTGGGCTGCGGAGCAGCCACAGAAGCCAGAGCTCTCCTCTGCCTCTGCCTCTCCCACCCACAAAACCAGTGAGCAGAGCTGCAGGCGCAGGAGCACCCCAGCCCCGACGCGCGGCTTCCAGAGACCCTCTGCCCCTCCTGCACCGTGCCGCTGGCTGCCAGGACCGGTCATGCCCAGGCAGAGAGCAGGTGAGGCTGGATCAAGCCCAGACCCACCACAGGCCTCCAGCCACCCCAGGCCCTCGCGCCTTGGGCTGAGGACCACTGCAGCAGCCTCTTGGGACACTGAGGTCCCCGGCAAGCATCGCCTCTCCAGGAGCCATTGTAGCCACGTGGGTCCCTGAGGACAACAGGGGGACCACTTGATCCTGCAGAAGCAGTGGGCCGAGGGGGACCTATGTGCTCTGAGACAGGCCTCCTCAGCAGGATGGAGTTTTTAGAGTGGACAGCAGCCAGAGAGGGAGGGCATGGTGGTTCACTAGCTGGCAAGGGCAGCCACTTGCACAGCTGGGTCCTGCCTATGCACATGTCCACGGATGTGTGGTACGTGGTGTGGAGCGTGTGGCAGGCAGTGGGTGGCAGGTGGGTGTGGTATGTGACCAGCGGTATGTGGCATGTGAATGGGGCAGACTGCTCAGAGCACATACCAAGTCCATTATGTCCGAATTGGAGCGTCTTCAGCTGGCCAGAGACTGCTCCGGCAGGAGCCATGACTGCCTCTACAAGCAACAGCCCTGAGCCTGAGCATGTCAAGGTGTTCAAAGGCAAAGCCGTCCAGGCTGGCACAGCAGAGGCAGCGGGGCACAGAGCGAGGGGGCCACTAGGCAGACAAGGGGGTGGCACCCTGGGATTTCCCACGGAGTGCGGCCCAGGTGGGGTAGAACAACGTCCAGACGATCAATCTCTGACAGGGAAAGTGTCCAAAAAGAGCCAAAGGGGACAATTTTATATTGTACAGGAACTGCCATTTTGTGTTGTCGGACTCCTACGCTCACCAACAGTGGGAGTGCACGGGGAAATGTGGGGGGTAGCATTTCCTGCATGACGCCGAGTCTCAGGGAAAAATGGAACCTGTTTGGTCATTGTCCGTATAGCTTGGCCAGTAACAGCAAGTGGCAAGTGGCAAGTGGCATGTGGCATGTGTGTGGAGTTCCGTGAGCATGGCGTGTGGTGTAGTGTGAGGTGGTGGCATGCAGTATGTGGCTTGTAGCACATGGTGTGTGCTGTGTGGTGTGTGCTGTGTGCTGTGTGCTGTGTGCTGTGTGCTGTGTGCTGTGTGGTGTGTGCTGTGTGCTGTGTGGTGTGTGCTATGTGGCGTGTGGTGTGTGCTGTGTGCTGTGTGGTGTGTGCTATGTGGCGTGTGGTGTGTGCTGTGTGCTGTGTGGTGTGTGCTATGTGGCGTGTGGTGTGTGCTGTGTGCTGTGTGCTGTGTGGTGTGTGCTGTGTGCTGTGTGCTGTGTGCTGTGTGCTGTGTGGTGTGTGCTGTGTGCTGTGTGGTGTGTGCTATGTGGCGTGTGGTGTGTGCTGTGTGCTGTGTGGTGTGTGCTATGTGGCGTGTGGTGTGTGCTGTGTGGTGTGTGCTGTGTGCTGTGTGGTGTGTGCTATGTGGCGTGTGGTGTGTGCTGTGTGCTGTGTGGTGTGTGCTATGTGGCGTGTGGTGTGTGCTGTGTGCTGTGTGGTGTGTGCTATGTGGCGTGTGGCGTGTGCTGTGTGCTGTGTGCTGTGTGCTGTGTGCTGTGTGCTGTGTGGTGTGTGTCCTGTGGAGAGTGCTGTGTGGCATGTGGTGTGTGCTCTGTGGCGTGTGGTGTGTGCTGTGTGGTGTGTGCTGTGTGGTGTGTGCTGCGTGCTGTGTGCTATGTGCTGCGTGGCGTGTGCTGGGTGGCGTGTGCTGTGTGCTGCATGGCGTGTGGTGTGTGCTGCGTGGTGTGTGCTGCATGGTGTGTGGTGTGTGGTGTGTGGTGTGTGGTGTGTGGTGTGTGCTGTGTGCTGTGTGGTGTGTGCTGGGTGGCGTGTGCTGTGTGCTGTGTGGTGTGTGCTGTGTGCTGCATGGCGTGTGGTGTGTGCTGCGTGGTGTGTGGTGTGTGCTGTGTGGTGTGTGCTGTGTGGTGTGTGCTGCGTGCTGTGTGGTGTGTGCTGGGTGGCGTGTGCTGTGTGCTGTGTGTCCTGTGGAGAGTGCTGTGTGGTGTGTGCTGCGTGCTGTGTGCTATGTGCTGCGTGGCGTGTGCTGGGTGGCGTGTTCTGGGTGGCGTGTGCTGTGTGCTGCATGGCGTGTGGTGTGTGCTGCGTGGTGTGTGCTGCATGGTGTGTGGTGTGTGGTGTGTGGTGTGTGGTGTGTGGTGTGTGCTGTGTGCTGTGTGGTGTGTGCTGGGTGGCGTGTGCTGTGTGCTGTGTGGTGTGTGCTGTGTGCTGCATGGCGTGTGGTGTGTGCTGCGTGGTGTGTGGTGTGTGCTGTGTGCTGTGTGCTATGTGCTGCGTGGCGTGTGCTGCGTGGCGTGTGCTGGGTGGCGTGTGCTGTGTGCTGCATGGCGTGTGGTGTGTGCTGCGTGGTGTGTGCTGCATGGTGTGTGGTGTGTGGTGTGTGGTGTGTGGTGTGTGGTGTGTGCTGTGTGCTGTGTGGTGTGTGCTGGGTGGCGTGTGCTGTGTGCTGTGTGGTGTGTGCTGTGTGCTGCATGGCGTGTGGTGTGTGCTGCGTGGTGTGTGGTGTGTGCTGTGTGGTGTGTGCTGTGTGGTGTGTGCTGGGTGGCGTGTGCTGCGTGCTGTGTGTCCTGTGGAGAGTGCTGTGTGGTGTGTGCTGCGTGCTGCATGGCGTGTGGTGTGTGCTGCGTGGTGTGTGGTGTGTGCTGTGTGGTGTGTGCTGTGTGGTGTGTGCTGCGTGCTGTGTGGTGTGTGCTGGGTGGCGTGTGCTGTGTGCTGTGTGTCCTGTGGAGAGTGCTGTGTGGTGTGTGCTGCGTGCTGTGTGCTATGTGCTGCGTGGCGTGTGCTGGGTGGCGTGTGCTGTGTGCTGTGGGGCGTGGGTGCTGGCTGCTCAGCTGAGCTGCCCATGAAGGGGTGGGATGCCAGCTCCTGGAGGGTGGTGTGTCTCTCTGGAGGCCCCGTAGGTGGCTCTGAGGGGTGGCACGGGGTGCCGTGTCTGCCCCTGCTGCTGTCCCTCAAGGCCCAAGGCCCAGGGGTCCTTAACCTAAGGGCAACAGAGGCCCTGAGAGGCTAGAAGCTCCCTGATGCCCCAGGCTCCGCCGTCCATGGGCCCTGGAGGGTGCCGGGCAGTCAGGTGGCTAGAGCGCAGGGCTTGGCGGCCAGGTCCACCTGTCTGTCAACCCTGGGCATCTGAGCCAGCCCAGGGCTGCTGCGGGGCTCGGGCAGTGCTGACACAGGACACTCGCCTGACAGCAGGCAGCCGTCACCACCAGCCACTGTCCTCTGCACACAGCCGACAGGCTCAGAAGACCAGGCAGTGGGGCAGCTGAGACCCAGTCCAGAAGGCAGCCTAGAGCCACTTGAGGAGGGCCACGCGGCAGGCAGACCAGGGCAGGCTGGGGCTGCTGGTGGGAGCTGGGCCAGATCCCTGTGCCTCGGGGTCTGATCAAGAACTGGACAGGCTGTTCCCACCAGGAAAAGGGAGGCACTCTCAGGCTGGGGATGGGGTGGGGGTAAAGAAGGTGGGATGGAGGAGGGTACAGACGGATGGTGAATGAGATGGGTGGAGAACTTGGGGTGCCCAGTCATGGCCTTCTCCCTCTGGGGTGGAAAGGTGAAGGCTGCCCTCTGTGAGACCTGTCCCAGGGTCACTCTCTCCAGTGCACTTTGGTCCCAGAGTGATGGTCCCGTGCACCTGGACCTGGTGTTCATCACAAGCAGGAAACCCCTCCCAGCCTGGACCTTGGACATGCAGAGCTCAGGGGTGCTCTGTGGCAGTGGTCAGCTGGGAGTCCTCCCGTGGGGCTCAGGGATGCCTCTGGACATGGGCCGTCCTTGGCCGTATGCAGAGGTTGGGGTGGTGTGCCAAGGGTGCCAGCAGGACTCGTTGGTGTCTGTCCTCCCTCACGCTGGCGAGGGACCGTCTTGGTCCTCTCCAGGCACCAAGCAGGACAGTTTGGCTTTAGCACTTGTCACAGGGCATTGATCTTCCAGTTCAGGGCGATCCTGGTGAGGTATCGAACACCGTCCAGGCTACACCTGGCCACACAGGCCAACCCCCACCAGCCACTGTGCTCATCTGCCAAGTGGGTCGAGCTGAGGAAGTGTCACACGTGGGCCTGGGGACACTGAGAGTCGAGACTGTCCCTGACATCAGCCCAGGGGAAGGCGGGCATTGCCCTGAGGAGGTGCCACTCAGTGGGACTGTGGATCCTTGGATTGCAGCCCGAAGCCTCTTCCAACCATGTGATCTCTGCCCCGGGGGGCAACTGGAGAGCTAAGGTTCCCATGGGGTTTGTCACCTGGAGCATCTGGTGCCTCCACCCTGGACCTACAGTGTGTGGTTCTTGAGCCTGGGCCTGTGCATCTGCCTCAGCTCACAGCCAGCTCACCCCAAAGGGAGTGAACCTCGAGAAGCAGTGGGGTTCACAGGGGCCTCCAGACACCATTCCCTGCCCCTGTGCCTGGGCAGGAGTCCAGCACTGGCGGATTCTGAAAGCCCAAAGCCCTGCTTTCTGACCTGCCCAGTCTAGGGTGGGCCATGCAGGCCTCAAGGGGTTAATGATCCCTGATTAGGAAAAGCACAGATGGCCCCAGGGCCACCCCCACCTAAGGTTGATGCTCAGCTACAACTGTCCACGGGCCAACAGGGGCTGCAGGCATAGAGCAGATTTCTAGATTCCTGTAGTCCCCTTGAAGTGTCTCCCCGGGGCAGGACAAGGCAGGCTCCGTCAAGGGTTCACCAAGGTGGACACGGCCCCCACGCCTGTGTCCAGCTGCATCTGGACAGAGGTTCCAATTCCTCTCAGATGTAAAGAGAAAAGAGCTTAGCCATCACTCTGGCTGGACCACCTCCAAGGGCAGGTGCCAGGCAGGCTGGTGTCCAGCGCCCTCTGCCACCGTGGGCCTGGGGTGTCCACTCAGCTTCCCAGGCAGCCAGGCAGGGACCTTGTCCAGAGGGTGCACATGCCCCAGACCTGTGCAGTGAGGGACTCTGTCTGCCCCTTGGCTCCCGCGGGCTCCGGGGCCTGCCTGTGGGAAGGGGTCGGGACTGCTACCTCCATGGGACTGCTGAAGGAGCTCAGCAGGACTTGTCCCCTGTAGCAGCCTCCTGCAGTCTTCTCATCAGCCCGTCCCTGCAGGTCTGGGTGGTGTTCTGGGCCAGCGGCAGGTGGGATGGCCAGTCCCACCATGGGACTGAGGCTTTGGCCACAGGCCACATCTCCATGTCCTGACCCTGTTTTCTCCACCTGGGGCTGCCCCACGTGGTGCTCCTCTTGCTCACCCATGGGGACACACCTGGAGAGCCCTCTGTACCTAACCCCTCCCAGGCCTGAGCCCATGCCCACAACAGCCCAGTGCCCAAGGCCCCTGGTGCCAGATGTGGGAAGGTGGCTGGCCAGAGGGAGAGGGAGGGTGAGGGCCGGGTCCTTGGGGGGTTTCTCAGACAGCATACCCAGGTAGGAGCCAAGTGGAAGCCTGGGTTTGTTACCAAAAGCTTGGGGACATGTGAGAAGCCTCCTGGCCCCTTTAGCTTCCCTCCACCAGTGGTGCCACTTGCCAGGATGGGTCAGGGTCTGGCTGACCACATGTGGCTTCTCTTAGAAGAACCAGAGACATTTCTGCCTCCAAAGAGCGTCCTATCTGCAGAATGAGCACTGGCTGGCTTCCTGTTCTCTGGGGCCCTGGTCTACCTGATCAGCAGATCAGGTGACTCCCCACAGCTGCAGGCCAAAGAGGGGCTCCGTCATTCTCTGGGTCCTGGCTGACCTTAGAGGGCAAGGGTCAAAATTGGCTGCTTTTTCCTTGGGCCTTTTGCTTCCTTGACTTTGGTTTTGAACACCCGCTGGTCAGTGTCATCAGTCTTAAGGAGGGAGTAACAGGTTATAACTTCAGTATTTACGATTTCACTGACACCCTTTCTAGACTCCTGTAGACCCCTTGAAGAGTCTCCCTTCCCGTACTGGAAGTCAGCATTATATACTAGCTGTTCTGTAGGTGATGGCTTATTATCTCAAATTAACCCAAGTTGTTTTATTAAAGCAGTACCTCTGAATACTAAAGGGGCAACGTCATAAAGTTCATAAGGAAAATACAAAATGGAATTAACAGAGCAAAAAATATTCAATTTGTGTAATAGCTATGAACCAAGAAAAATGACTTTCATGATCTTGAACCTTTACTTAGTTGAGCATTCGATCCCCTGTTTGATTTTTGCTGTGAAGATCACTGTGATTACTTTGGACCCGCCTTTGAGTGAGCTGAGGTCTGGCCTGTCTTGGAGACATTCTGACGTGGGGTAAGGTGGGCTCTTCACAAATCCACGACACAACCTTACGTCTGAAACAAACATCAGAGAAGGACCAAGAGAGCTGGAAAAAGTGGCAGAACTCTTCCAATTGTGCAGTGTCACATTTAAACAGATCAAGATTTCCTTATTATCTTCCAAAAATACATTTAAATTCCTATTCCAGTGTGAACAGTGACACAAAGGTGTATATAGAACTTATTGACAGCAGGTTACTTTATCCAGCTGTAAGACATCAAGTGACATGAATAAACACCAACCAAATTTGTCACTTTCATACGAGTATGAGACTATTGCTACGGATGACTGTAGTCTGGAGAACACCGACTTGGTCAGGCGCTCTCACCTAATCTTTACACTTAACCAAGTTTAACTTTTAAAGTGCAATTTAGAATCCATAGTGTACAATAACAAAAATCACAGGTCTCCATGGTTAGCATCAAAGAATAACCTTAAATCTCTTATACACTTAGGAAACTGTGTTAATGATCTGGACTTAGTCAAAGCAAACGGCTACATGAAAGGTTTTCAAATGACAGTGGGGACCTTCTGTATCAGATACCGTGTATAAAAGAGATCACTTATTGGTTATCTTGCCTGTGAACTTACATAAACTTTCATTTTATAGATTTTTACATAACACTTAGACAAGGTGTAGACAGATGTAGTTCTCAGAGACGTACATATACCAAGTCACATATGTTTAGGGTGTCAACTATATTGTAATAACCTAAAATAAGTTGTTCATTAAACCAGTTATAAAATGATCATTTAAAAGATTTAAAACAGGTACAACCCTAACTTCTTTAAGACTTAGTTTCCCTAAGTAATAAAATCTAACAAATACAAGAAAATCATCTTGATGGATTAAAAAAAATCAATGTTTCAGTATTCACTTTATATTAGGACATTAAAATTTGAACACCTGACTGTGCTAATTATAGCCAATTTAATAAAAAACAAACTTTTTGAGCTTTGCCTTCTGCAAACCTTCTGTGACTTACACATTCACCCCTTGTTTGCATCCTTAGTTTTGTCCTCTTTCATTTTACCAGACAAAATACTTTCTCACCCAGAACATCTCCTTCACCTTCTGATCTTCCATACTAGAATATGTTTCCATGTCTATAACTGTCTTTCGTCTCTTTCAGGTCCAGGCCCTTTCTTAAACACGTGCTCTGAAGCCATCCTTGTGAATGCTCCCTGTGCGTCCAAGCCACCCGCAGACTTCCTCCCGGGGAGGGCCGGACACTCAGCACAGAAGACACGGTCCTTCGTCTCTCGCTCCACGGCTGCATTCAAGGGCTGGAGCACAGGACGTCTTGAGCCTGACCCGTCTCCAATGCCATCAGCCTGAGTGGGTCCCCGCTGTCCCGGTCCCCAGAGGCCCCTTGGGCCTTGCTCTCACACTAGGCTTGTCGACGTCCACTGGGGGAGGTCCTTTCCATCCTCTTAGGCTTCCTTGAGGGTCCTTTGCAGAGGCTGCCTACAAACCCCAGGTGGGCCGTGCTCTCTGTCTTTTCTGGGTGCAGTCTTCATCTTGCCAGTCTCCCCAGCATGAGTTTGATGGGATGCCATTATAGCAAGAATCGCTCTGCCCCCCACACCCCCATGATGAACATCCCCTGGCCAAATGGGGTCTCCTGTCAGATCCCAGGTCATAAACGGACAGCGCTGGAACCTATTGCCACATTCTCATGGCACAGCCTCCGACCTCTGAGGGCAGAAGGGGCTGCAAGGCAACAGAGGCAGCTCTCTTTGGCCATTTTTTTTTTTTTTTTTACAGCCAGGCAGCTTTCCCGGGGTTTTCTTTTCCAGTTTAAGGCTGGTGTCCTTGAGCAGAGTGAGACGATCGGGGCTGCCTGGGCCAGGCTGAGGAGCGTGCTGGTGCCAGCACTGGGCTGGAAAGACGGAAGTCTTCTTACCCTCGGCTGGTGCCCCGCTTCCTTGCTCACCAGAAGCTGTGCCTTTGGCCCCTTCAGCATAGCTCCTGAGGGCTCAGACCCCTGGTCCGGCAACTGCGCCAGCGCTGTACAGGCAGACCAACTGCAATGTCAAATGATGGTTCAGATTCTGCTGCAGTAAGCCATCTTTCTCTCAGCCAGGACCTCTCTGCTCAAGAGACTAGTGGTAAGATCCAGGCAGCAAGGCTTAGGTCTTCAAGGGCCAATAACAGATGCAACGACCACAGAGAGGATCGCCTAAATCACGGCTGACTCACGGGAACCTTTAAAACAGGCCGGCAGGTGCGAATTCCTTCCACTTACATCGCCTTCGAAAAACCAGCTCCAACTGAAAGATTGTAAAATGTCCAGAAAGTTATTCAAAAGCTAGATTATTATGGTAAGACATTATCTTAGACAAGATTATACCTATAGGTGGCTTTTGCTTCAACTTACTCTACCTCTGACAGATCAGCTCAAATTGCACAATTGTACAAAAAAGAAAGCAGAGAGGGACAGCCAGAGAGAAGCTCCCAGACCATGGCCAACGTATGGGAACTTTAGTTGACCAGCAAGCTCTTTCCCAAGAGACAGCCCACAGGGTCAGGGCAGTACTGGCCATGTCTTAAAAGGAGCAGTGACAGATACACACAAAACAGACAACCAGAGGCTCCCCAAGCCCAAGGACAGATCAGAGGGAGCACATATCCCTCGCTTCTCGAGTCCCGCCTGACTGTGACTCCGACAAGAGTGGCGCCACAGATGTCCCCAGATGTGTGGAATCAAAGTCTCAGCATGCACACCAGGGGACTTACCAAATGGCCAAAGGTGTCATGACATTCTGAGCTCAGCTTCCTTTTTCTCAAAGTGGATCATGGAGGAGCGGCGGTCTGTCCTGTTGAGGGAAAGAAGGCGGGAGTTCCCCAAAGCCAAAGGAGCTTTGGCAGCTGCTAGGACAGTCCTCAGGTCCTCCCTTTACTCACAGGGACAGCAAACTCACCGTAACTCTCCTGCAGTGGCCTCCCAACAAGTTTGCCAGCACCGTGAATCCTTAGCAGGCAGCGGGGTTCCTGGAGAGCCATGCCTGCCCAAGAAAGCTGAGCAGGGACTGCTCTTGGGTCCTCCCTGGGGTGCAAATGTGTTGCTGAAAGCTCAGCCCCTGGCCCCCGATGCCAATCCAATAACGAGGACATAGTTATTGTCTCAATAAAAGAAGGTTTATTGTTTTGCTAGCAAAGGAGAAGCACAGGGATTCCTGTCTCAGAGGCCATGATTCTGTCCATCAGCAGGAACGGGGGCTTTGAAAGAGGTGGTCCAAGGGCTCCATGCCAGGTGTTCTCTGTTGATTTGGGGGATGGTCATTTCTGAGATCTTCTGGTGCCGTCTCCAGTGTCTGCCTCACTTCCTTCCTGTGGTGGGCGTGTGCCCAGGACAGACAACTCTGCCTAGGATGAGGGAGAAAGGGGATGCTGCTTCCCTGGGATTAGGGAGGAGCAGGAGAGAGGAGGAGAGGAAGAGACACGTCCTTATAAAAATGGAAGAGCAGCAAGGGCTGGACTCAAAGCAAGAAGTGGACACTGCTACAGGCCGAGGCCTCGGAGTGGCGCAGCCCTCTCCACGGAAAGGCAGGCCCTGGCCCAGGCCTCCCAGCCCCAGATACGCTTGCAGATTCTCCTCAGGCCCGGGACCATAGGGGAAAGCTCCCAGTGCCGCTCTGCACTCTGTTCACGGGCCCAGGGCTGCACATTCCCCTCCCGCTGGAGAGGTCCCCAAAGCAGAGCCGCCAGGTAAGGTCCTGTGAAGTCACTCCTCCCACAGGAGGAGGCCCTGGGGCTGGTCACACCACACACGTCCCCTCGTGAGCCTGAGGAGGAGGCCCTGGGGCAGGTCACACCGCACACGTCCCCTCGTGAGCCTGAGGAGGGGTCCCTGGGGCTGGTCACACCGCACACGTCCCCACGTGAGCCTGAGGAGGGGTCCCTGGGGCAGGTCACACCGCACACGTCCCCTCGTGAGCCTGAGGAGGAGGCCCTGGGGCAGGTCACACCGCACACGTCCCCACGTGAGCCTGAGGAGGGGTCCCTGGGGCAGGTCACACCGCACACGTCCCCTCGTGAGCCTGAGGAGGGGTCCCTGGGGCAGGTCACACCACACACGTCCCCACGTGAGCCTGAGGAGGAGGCCCTGGGGCAGGTCACACCACACACGTCCCCACGTGAGCCTGAGGAGGGGTCCCTGGGGCAGGTCACACCGCACACGTCCCCTCGTGAGCCTGAGGAGGAGGCCCTGGGGCAGGTCACACCACACACGTCCACACGTGAGCCTGAGGAGGGGTCCCTGGGGCAGGTCACACCACACACGTCCCCACGTGAGCCTGAGGAGGAGGCCCTGGGGCTGGTCACACCACACACGTCCCCTCGTGAGCCTGAGGAGGAGGCCCTGGGGCAGGTCACACCGCACACGTCCCCACGTGAGCCTGAGGAGGGGTCCCTGGGGCAGGTCACACCACACACGTCCCCACGTGAGCCTGAGGAGGGGTCCCTGGGGCAGGTCACACCGCACACGTCCCCTCGTGAGCCTGAGGAGGAGGCCCTGGGGCAGGTCACACCGCACACGTCCCCACGTGAGCCTGAGGAGGGGTCCCTGGGGCAGGTCACACCACACACGTCCCCACGTGAGCCTGAGGAGGGGTCCCTGGGGCAGGTCACACCACACACGTCCCCACGTGAGCCTGAGGAGGAGGCCCTGGGGCAGGTCACACCACACACGCCCCCTCGTGAGCCTGAGGAGGGGTCCCTGGGGCAGGTCACACCACATACGTCCCCACGTGAGCCTGAGGAGGAGGCCCTGGGGCTGGTCACACCACACACGCCCCCTCGTGAGCCTGAGGAGGGGTCCCTGGGGCTGGTCACACCACACACGTCCCCACGTGAGCCTGAGGAGGAGGCCCTGGGGCAGGTCACACCGCACACGTCCCCTCGTGAGCCTGAGGAGGAGGCCCTGGGGCTGGTCACACCACACACGTCCCCTCGTGAGCCTGAGGAGGGGTCCCTGGGGCAGGTCACACCGCACACGTCCCCACGTGAGCCTGAGGAGGAGGCCCTGGGGCAGGTCACACCACACACGTCCCCTCGTGAGCCTGAGGAGGAGGCCCTGGGGCTGGTCACACCACACACGTCCCCTCGTGAGCCTGAGGAGGAGGCCCTGGGGCAGGTCACACCGCACACGTCCCCACGTGAGCCTGAGGAGGAGGCCCTGGGCCTGGTCACACCGCACACGTCCCCACGTGAGCCTGAGGAGGAGGCCCTGGGGCAGGTCACACCACACACGTCCCCACGTGAGCCTGAGGAGGAGGCCCTGGGGCAGATCACACCCACACACGTCCCCTCGTGAGCCTGAGGAGGGGTCCCTGGGGCTGGTCACACCACACACGTCCCCTCGTGAGCCTGAGGAGGGGTCCTGGGGCAGGTCACACCACACACGCCCCCTCGTGAGCCTGAGGAGGGGTCCCTGGGGCTGGTCACACCACACACGTCCCCACGTGAGCCTGAGGAGGAGGCCCTGGGGCAGGTCACACCACACACGTCCCCTCGTGAGCCTGAGGAGGGTCCCTGGGGCAGGTCACACCACACACGTCCCTCGTGAGCCTGAGGAGGAGGCCTGGGGCTGGTCACACCGCACACGTCCCCTCGTGAGCCTGAGGAGGGGGCCCTGGGGCTGGTCACACCACACACGTCCCCACGTGAGCCTGAGGAGGAGGCCCTGGGGCAGGTCACACCACACACGTCCCCTCGTGAGCCTGAGGAGGGGTCCCTGGGCTGGTCACACACACACGTCCCCTCGTGAGCCTGAGGAGGGGTCCCTGGGGCAGGTCACACACACACGCCCCTCGTGAGCCTGAGGAGGGGTCCCTGGGGCTGGTCACACCACACACGTCCCCACGTGAGCCTGAGGAGGAGGCCCTGGGGCAGGTCACACCACACACGTCCCCTCGTGAGCCTGAGGAGGGGTCCCTGGGGCAGGTCACACCACACACGTCCCCTCGTGAGCCTGAGGAGGAGGCCCTGGGGCAGGTCACACCGCACACGTCCCCTCGTGAGCCTGAGGAGGAGGCCCTGGGGCAGGTCACACCGCACACGTCCCCTCGTGAGCCTGAGGAGGAGGCCCTGGGGCAGGTCACACCGCACACGTCCCCACGTGAGCCTGAGGAGGAGGCCCTGGGGCTGGTCACATCGCACATGTCCCCACGTGAGCCTGAGGAGGAGGCCCTGGGGCTGGTCACACCGCACACGTCCCCACGTGAGCCTGAGGAGGAGGCCCTGGGGCTGGTCACACCACACACGTCCCCACGTGAGCCTGAGGAGGAGGCCCTGGGGCTGGTCACACCGCACACGTCCCCACGTGAGCCTGAGGAGGAGGCCCTGGGGCTGGTCACATCGCACATGTCCCCACGTGAGCCTGAGGAGGAGGCCCTGGGGCTGGTCACACCGCACACGTCCCCTCGTGAGCCTGAGGAGGAGGGCCCTGGGGCTGGTCACACCGCACACGTCCCCACGTGAGCCTGAGGAGGAGGCCCTGGGGCTGGTCACACCGCACACGTCCCCTCGTGAGCCTGAGGAGGAGGCCCTGGGGCTGGTCACATCGCACATGTCCCACGTGAGCCTGAGGAGGAGGCCCTGGGGCTGGTCACACCGCACACGTCCCCTCGTGAGCCTGAGGAGGAGGCCCTGGGGCTGGTCACATCGCACATGTCCCCACGTGAGCCTGAGGAGGAGGCCCTGGGGCAGGTCACACCACACACGTCCCCACGTGAGCCTGAGGAGGGGTCCCTGGGGCAGGTCACACCGCACACGTCCCCTCGTGAGCCTGAAGAGGGGTCCCTGGGGCTGGTCACACCGCACACGTCCCCTCGTGAGCCTGAGGAGGAGGCCCTCGCCTGGTCACACCGCACACGTCCCCTCGTGAGCCTGAGGAGGGGTCCCTGGGGCAGGTCACACGCACACGTCCCACGTGAGCCTGAGGAGGGGTCCCTGGGGCTGGTCACACCGCACACGTCCCCTCGTGAGCCTGAGGAGGGGTCCCTGGGGCAGGTCACACCGCACACGTCCCCTCGTGAGCCTGAGGAGGGGTCCCTGGGGCAGGTCACACCGCACACGTCCCCACGTGAGCCTGAGGAGGGGTCCCTGGGGCAGGTCACACCGCACACGTCCCCTCGTGAGCCTGAGGAGGGGTCCCTGGGGCAGGTCACACCGCACACGTCCCCTCGTGAGCCTGAGGAGGAGGCCCTGGGGCAGGTCACACCACACACGTCCCCTCGTGAGCCTGAGGAGGGGTCCCTGGGGCAGGTCACACCGCACACGTCCCACGTGAGCCTGAGGAGGAGGCCCTGGGGCTGGTCACACCGCACACGTCCCCTCGTGAACCTGAGGAGGAGGCCCTGGGGCAGGTCACACCACACACGTCCCCACGTGAGCCTGAGGAGGAGGCCCTGGGGCAGGTCACACCGCACACGTCCCCACGTGAGCCTGAGGAGGGGTCCCTGGGGCAGGTCACACCGCACACGTCCCCTCGTGAGCCTGAGGAGGAGGCCCTGGGGCAGGTCACACCACACACGTCCCCTCGTGAGCCTGAGGAGGGGTCCCTGGGGCAGGTCACACCGCACACGTCCCCTCGTGAGCCTGAGGAGGAGGCCCTGGGGCAGGTCACACCACACACGTCCCCTCGTGAGCCTGAGGAGGGGTCCCTGGGGCAGGTCACACCGCACACGTCCCCTCGTGAGCCTGAGGAGGAAGCCTGGGGCTGGTCACACCGCACACGTCCCCACGTGAGCCTGAGGAGGGGTCCCTGGGGCTGGTCACACCACACACGTCCCCACGTGAGCCTGAGGAGGGGGCCCTGGGGCAGGTCACACCGCACACGTCCCCTCGTGAGCCTGAGGAGGAGGCCCTGGGGCAGGTCACACCGCACACGTCCCCTCGTGAGCCTGAGGAGGAGGCCCTGGGGCTGGTCACACCACACACGTCCCCACGTGAGCCTGAGGAGGGGTCCCTGGGGCAGGTCACACCGCACACGTCCCCACGTGAGCCTGAGGAGGGGGCCCTGGGGCAGGTCACACCGCACACGTCCCCTCGTGAGCCTGAGGAGGAGGCCCTGGGGCTGGTCACACCGCACACGTCCCCTCGTGAGCCTGAGGAGGAGGCCCTGGGGCTGGTCACACCGCACACGTCCCCTCGTGAGCCTGAGGAGGGGTCCCTGGGGCAGGTCACACCGCACACGTCCCCTCGTGAGCCTGAGGAGGGGTCCGAGGAGGGGTCCCTGGGCCTGGTCACACCGCACACGTCCCCACGTGAGCCTGAGGAGGGGTCCCTGGGGCAGGTCACACCACACACGTCCCCTCGTGAGCCTGAGGAGGAGGCCCTGGGGCAGGTCACACCACACACGTCCCCTCGTGAGCCTGAGGAGGAGGCCCTGGGGCTGGTCACACCACACACGTCCCCTCGTGAGCCTGAGGAGGAGGCCCTGGGGCAGGTCACACCACACACGTCCCCTCGTGAGCCTGAGGAGAAGGCCCTGGGGCAGGTCACACCACACACGTCCCCTCGTGAGCCTGAGGAGGAGGCCCTGGGGCTGGTCACACCGCACACGTCCCCACGTGAGCCTGAGGAGGGGTCCCTGGGGCAGGTCACACCACACACGTCCCCACGTGAGCCTGAGGAGGAGGCCCTGGGCAGGTCCACACACACACGTCCCCACGTGAGCCTGAGGAGGAGGCCCTGGGGCAGGTCACACCACACACGTCCCCTCGTGAGCCTGAGGAGGGGTCCCTGGGGCAGGTCACACCGCACACGTCCCCTCGTGAGGCCTGAGGAGGAGGCCCTGGGGCTGGTCACACCGCACACGTCCCCACGTGAGCCTGAGGAGGGGTCCCTGGGGCTGGTCACACCACACACGTCCCCACGTGAGCCTGAGGAGGGGGCCCTGGGGCAGGTCACACCGCACACGTCCCCTCGTGAGCCTGAGGAGGAGGCCCTGGGGGCAGGTCACACCGCACACGTCCCCTCGTGAGCCTGAGGAGGAGGCCCTGGGGCTGGTCACACCACACACGTCCCCACGTGAGCCTGAGGAGGGGTCCCTGGGGCAGGTCACACCGCACACGTCCCCACGTGAGCCTGAGGAGGGGGCCCTGGGGCAGGTCACACCGCACACGTCCCCTCGTGAGCCTGAGGAGGAGGCCCTGGGGCTTGTCACACCGCACACGTCCCCTCGTGAGCCTGAGGAGGAGGCCCTGGGGCTGGTCACACCGCACACGTCCCCTCGTGAGCCTGAGGAGGGGTCCCTGGGGCAGGTCACACCGCACACGTCCCCTCGTGAGCCTGAGGAGGGGTCCCTGGGCCTGGTCACACCGCACACGTCCCCACGTGAGCCTGAGGAGGGGTCCCTGGGGCAGGTCACACCACACACGTCCCCCTCGTGAGCCTGAGGAGGAGGCCCTGGGGCAGGTCACACCACACACGTCCCCTCGTGAGCCTGAGGAGGAGGCCCTGGGGCTGGTCACACCACACACGTCCCCTCGTGAGCCTGAGGAGGAGGCCCTGGGGCAGGTCACACCACACACGTCCCCTCGTGAGCCTGAGGAGGAGGCCCTGGGGCAGGTCACACCACACACGTCCCCTCGTGAGCCTGAGGAGGAGGCCCTGGGGCAGGTCACACCGCACACGTCCCCACGTGAGCCTGAGGAGGAGGCCCTGGGGCAGGTCACACCACACACGTCCCCTCGTGAGCCTGAGGAGGGGTCCCTGGGGCAGGTCACACCACACACGTCCCCTCGTGAGCCTGAGGAGGAGGCCCTGGGGCTGGTCACACCGCACACGTCCCCTCGTGAGCCTGAGGAGGGGGCCCTGGGGCTGGTCACACCACACACGTCCCCACGTGAGCCTGAGGAGGAGGCCCTGGGGCAGGTCACACCACACACGTCCCCTCGTGAGCCTGAGGAGGGGTCCCTGGGGCTGGTCACACCACACACGTCCCCTCGTGAGCCTGAGGAGGGGTCCCTGGGGCAGGTCACA
>NW_027517310.1:0-45549 GCF_048772815.1 Callospermophilus lateralis
TTGAGAGGGGTTGCCAAGCTTCTAAGAAATAACGAGTTTCCGAAATACCAGCAAATATTTTTTCACCCAATCTTGATGATACTTGGTGGTCATGATCAGTATACAAATCCCACTTGGCTCACCAAATTTTATTCTTCTAGGTTGAAGCGTTCGTCTACAGTAGCAGTTTTTATATTTAGGTTTCACTCTGTTCTCTCATATATAGATAGATGAATTTGGAACTCTAAATCCAACATGGTTTGTAGTAGCTCTTTAAAACTTGACAAAATAAAGGAGTTCTCAGTTTTTTCTCTATGGATTGTTTCCTCTTCAAGTAGCCCTAGTCACAGACTGTGGAAAGCACTTTCATTGAGATGGGTTGCCAAGCTTCTAAGAAATAACGCGTTTCCGAAATACCAGCAAGTATTTTTTCACACAATCTTGTTGATACTTGGTGGTAATGATCAGTACACAAATCCCACTTGGCTCACCAAATTTAGTTCTTCTAGGTGAAGCGTTCGTGTACAGTAGCAGTTTTTATATTTAGGTTTCCCTCTGTACTCTCCTATATAGATAGATGAATTTTTAACTCTAAATCCAACATGGTTTGTAGTAGCTTTTTGAAACTTGACAAAACAAAGGAGTTCTCAGATTTGTCTCTATGGTTTGTTTCCTCTTCATGTAGCCCTAGGCACAGACTGTGGAAAAGCACTTTCATTGAGAGGGGTTGCCAAGCTTCTAAGAAATAACGAGTTTCGGAAATACCAGCAAAAATTTTTTCACCCAATCTTGATGATACTTGGTGGTAATGATCAGTACACAAATCCCACTTGGCTAACCAAATTTAGTTCTTCTAGGTTGAAGCGTTCGTGTACAGTAGCAGTTTTTATATTTAGGTTTCCCTCTGTTCTCTCCTATATAGATAGATGAATTTGGAACTCTAAATCCAACATGGTTTGTAGTAGCTCTTTGAAACTTGACAAAATAAAGGAGTTCTCAGATTTGTCTCTATGGTTTGTTTCCTCTTCAAGTAGCCCTAGGCACAGACTGTGGAAAAGCACTTTCATTGAGAGAGGTTGCCAAGCTTCTAAGAAATAACGAGTTTCCGAAATACCAGCGAATATTTTTTCACCCAATCTTGATGATACTTGTTGCTAATGATCAGTACACAAATCCCACTTGGCTCACCAAATTTTGTTCTTCTAGGTTGAAGCGTTCGTCTACAGTAGCAGTTTTTATATTTAGGGTTCCCTCTGTTCTGTCCTATATAGAAAGATGAATTTGGAACTCTAAATCCAACATGGTTTGTAGTAGCTCTTTGAAACTTGACAAAACAAAGGAGTTCTCAGATTTGTCTCTATGGTTTGTTTCCTCTTCATGTAGCCCTAGGCACAGACTGTGGAAAGCACTTTCATTGAGATGGGTTGCCAAGCTTCTAAGAAATAACGCGTTTCCGAAATACCAGCAAATATTTTTTCACTCAATCTTGATGATACTTGGTGGTCATGATCAGTATACAAATCCCACTTGGCTCACCAAATTTCATTCTTCTAGGTTGAAGCGTTCGTCTACAGTAGCAGTTTTTATATTTAGGTTTCCCTCTGTTCTCTCCTATATCTAAAGATGAATTTGGAACTCTAAATCCAACATGGTTTGTAGTAGCTCTTTGAAACTTGACAAAATAAAGGAGTTCTCAGTTTTGTCGCTGTGGTTTGTTTCCTATTCAAGTAGCCCCAGGCACAGACTGTGGAAAAGCACTTTCATTGAGAGGGGTTCCCAAGCTTCTAAGAAATAACGAGTTTCCGAAATACCAGCGAACATTTTTTCACCCAATCTTGATGATACTTGTTGCTAATGATCAGTACACAAATCCCACTTGGCTCACCAAATTTTGTTCTTCTAGGTTGAAGCGTTCGTCAACAGTAGCAGTTTTTATATTTAGGATTCCCTCTGTTCTCTCCTATATAGAAAGATGAATTTGGAACTCTAAATCCAACATGGTTTGTAGTAGCTCTTTGAAACTTGACAAAATAAAGGAGTTCTCAGTTTTGTCGCTATGGTTTGTTTCCTCTTCAAGTAGCCCCAGGCACAGACTGTGGAAAAGCACTTTCATTGAGAGGGGTTCCCAAGCTTCTAAGAAATAACGAGTTTCCGAAATACCAGCAAATATTTTTTCACACAATCTTGATGATACTTGGTGCTAATGGTCAGTACACAAATCCCACTTGGCTCACCAAATTTTGTTCTTCTAGGTTGAAGCGTTCTTCTACAGTAGCAGTTTTTATATTTAGGTTTCCCTCTGTTCTCTCCTATATAGATAGATGAATTTGGAACTCTAAATCCAACATGGTTTGTAGTAGCTCTTTGAAACTTGACAAAATAAAGGAGTTCTCAGATTTTTCTCTATGGTTTGTTTTCTCTTCATGTAGCCCTAGTCACAGACTGTGGAAAAGCACTTTCATTGAGAGGGGTTGCCAAGCTTCTAAGAAATAACGAGTTTCCGAAATACCAGCAAATATTTTTTCACTCAATCTTGATGATACTTGGTGGTCATGATCAGTATACAAATCCCACTTGGCTCACCAAATTTTATTCTTCTAGGTTGAAGCGTTCTTGTACAGTAGCAGTTTTTATATTTAGGTTTCACTCTGTTCTCTCATATATAGATAGATGAATTTGGAACTCTAAATCCAACATGGTTTGTAGTAGCTCTTTGAAACTTGACAAAATAAAGGAGTTCTCAGTTTTTTCTCTATGGATTGTTTCCTCTTCAAGTAGCCCTAGGCACAGACTGTGGAAAGCACTTTCATTGAGATGGGTTGCCAAGCTTCTAAGAAATAACGCGTTTCCGAAATACCAGCAAATATTTTTTCACACAATCTTGTTGATACTTGGTGGTAATGATCAGTACACAAATCCCACTTGGCTCACCAAATTTAGTTCTTCTAGGTTGAAGCGTTCTTGTACAGTAGCAGTTTTTATATTTAGGTTTCCCTCTGTTCTCTCCTATATAGATAGATGAATTTGGAACTCTAAATCCAACATGGTTTGTAGTAGCTCTTTGAAACTTGACAAAATAAAGGAGTTCTCAGATTTTTCTCTATGGTTTGTTTTCTCTTCATGTAGCCCTAGTCACAGACTGTGGAAAAGCACTTTCATTGAGAGGGGTTGCCAAGCTTCTAAGATATAACGAGTTTCCGAAATACCAGCAAATATTTTTTCACTCAATCTTGATGATACTTGGTGGTCATGATCAGTATACAAATCCCACTTGGCTCACAAAATTTTATTCTTCTAGGTTGAAGCGTTCGTCTACAGTAGCAGTTTTTATATTTAGGTTTCACTCTGTTCTCTCCTATATAGATAGATGAATTTGGAACTCTAAATCCAACATGGTTTGTAGTAGCTCTTTAAAACTTGACAAAATAAAGGAGTTCTCAGTTTTTTCTCTATGGATTGTTTCCTCTTCAAGTAGCCCTAGGCACAGACTGTGGAAAGCACTTTCATTGAGATGGGTTGCCAAGCTTCTAAGAAATAACGAGTTTCCGAAATACCAGCAAGTATTTCTTCACACAATCTTGTTGATACTTGGTGGTAATGATCAGTACACAAATCCCACTTGGCTCACCAAATTTAGTTCTTCTAGGTTGAAGCGTTCGTCTACAGTAGCAGTTTTTATATTTAGGTTTCCCTCTGTACTCTCCTATATAGATAGATGAATTTGGAACTCTAAATCTAACATGGTTTGTAGTAGCTCTTTGAAACTTGACAAAACAAAGGAGTTCTCAGATTTGTCCCTATGGTTTGTTTCCTCTTCATGTAGCCCTAGGTACAGACTGTGGAAAAGCACTTTCATTGAGAGTGGTTGCAAAGCTTCTAAGAAATAACGAGTTTCGGAAATACCAGCAAAAATTTTTTCACCCAATCTTGATGATACTTGGTGGTAATGATCAGTACACAAATCCCACTTGGCTCACCAAATTTAGTTCTTCTAGGTTGAAGCGTTCGTGTACAGTAGCAGTTTTTATATTTAGGTTTCACTCTGTTCTCTCATATATAGATAGATGAATTTGGAACTCTAAATCCAACATGGTTTGTAGTAGCTTTTTGAAACTTGACAATATAAATGAGTTCTCACTTTTGTCTTTATGGTTTGTTTCCTCTTCAAGTAGCCCTAGGCACAAACTGTGGAAAAGCACTTTCATTGAGAGGGGTTGAAAAGCTTCTAAGAAATAACGAGTTTCCAAAATACCAGCAAATATTTTTTCACCCAATCTTGATGATACTTGGTGGTAATGATCAGTACACAAATCCCACTTGGCTCAACAAATTTTATTCTTCTAGGTTGAAGCGTTCGTCTACAGTAGCAGTTTTTATATTTAGGTTTCACTCTGTTCTCTCATATATAGATAGATGAATTTGGAACTCTAAATCCAACATGGTTTGTAGTAGCTTTTTGAAACTTGACAATATAAATGAGTTCTCACTTTTGTCTTTATGGTTTGTTTCCTTTTCAAGTAGCCCTAGGCACAGACTGTGGAAAAGCACTTTCATTGAGAGGGGTTGCCAAGCTTCTAAGAAATAACGAGTTTCCGAAATACCAGCAAATATTTTTTCACCCAATCTTGATGATACTTGGTGGTCATGATCAGTATACAAATCCCACTTGGCTCACCAAATTTTATTCTTCTAGGTTGAAGCGTTCGTCTACAGTAGCAGTTTTTATATTTAGGTTTCACTCTGTTCTCTCATATATAGATAGATGAATTTGGAACTCTAAATCCAACATGGTTTGTAGTAGCTTTTTGAAACTTGACAATATAAATGAGTTCTCACTTTTGTCTCTATGGTTTGTTTCCTCTTCAAGTAGCCCTAGGCACAGACTGTGGAAAAGCACTTTCATTGAGAGGGGTTGCCAAGCTTCTAAGAAATAACGAGTTTCCGAAATACCAGCAAATATTTTTTCACCCAATCTTGATGATACTTGGTGGTCATGATCAGTATACAAATCCCACTTGGCTCACCAAATTTTATTCTTCTAGGTTGAAGCGTTCGTCTACAGTAGCAGTTTTTATATTTAGGTTTCACTCTGTTCTCTCATATATAGATAGATGAATTTGGAACTCTAAATCCAACATGGTTTGTAGTAGCTCTTTAAAACTTGACAAAATAAAGGAGTTCTCAGTTTTTTCTCTATGGATTGTTTCCTCTTCAAGTAGCCCTAGTCACAGACTGTGGAAAGCACTTTCATTGAGATGGGTTGCCAAGCTTCTAAGAAATAACGCGTTTCCGAAATACCAGCAAGTATTTTTTCACACAATCTTGTTGATACTTGGTGGTAATGATCAGTACACAAATCCCACTTGGCTCACCAAATTTAGTTCTTCTAGGTGAAGCGTTCGTGTACAGTAGCAGTTTTTATATTTAGGTTTCCCTCTGTACTCTCCTATATAGATAGATGAATTTTTAACTCTAAATCCAACATGGTTTGTAGTAGCTTTTTGAAACTTGACAAAACAAAGGAGTTCTCAGATTTGTCTCTATGGTTTGTTTCCTCTTCATGTAGCCCTAGGCACAGACTGTGGAAAAGCACTTTCATTGAGAGGGGTTGCCAAGCTTCTAAGAAATAACGAGTTTCGGAAATACCAGCAAAAATTTTTTCACCCAATCTTGATGATACTTGGTGGTAATGATCAGTACACAAATCCCACTTGGCTAACCAAATTTAGTTCTTCTAGGTTGAAGCGTTCGTGTACAGTAGCAGTTTTTATATTTAGGTTTCCCTCTGTTCTCTCCTATATAGATAGATGAATTTGGAACTCTAAATCCAACATGGTTTGTAGTAGCTCTTTGAAACTTGACAAAATAAAGGAGTTCTCAGATTTGTCTCTATGGTTTGTTTCCTCTTCAAGTAGCCCTAGGCACAGACTGTGGAAAAGCACTTTCATTGAGAGAGGTTGACAAGCTTCTAAGAAATAACGAGTTTCCGAAATACCAGCGAATATTTTTTCACCCAATCTTGATGATACTTGTTGCTAATGATCAGTACACAAATCCCACTTGGCTCACCAAATTTTGTTCTTCTAGGTTGAAGCGTTCGTCTACAGTAGCAGTTTTTATATTTAGGGTTCCCTCTGTTCTGTCCTATATAGAAAGATGAATTTGGAACTCTAAATCCAACATGGTTTGTAGTAGCTCTTTGAAACTTGACAAAACAAAGGAGTTCTCAGATTTGTCTCTATGGTTTGTTTCCTCTTCATGTAGCCCTAGGCACAGACTGTGGAAAGCACTTTCATTGAGATGGGTTGCCAAGCTTCTAAGAAATAACGCGTTTCCGAAATACCAGCAAATATTTTTCACTCAATCTTGATGATACTTGGTGGTCATGATCAGTATACAAATCCCACTTGGCTCACCAAATTTCATTCTTCTAGGTTGAAGCGTTCGTCTACAGTAGCAGTTTTTATATTTAGGTTTCCCTCTGTTCTCTCCTATATCTAAAGATGAATTTGGAACTCTAAATCCAACATGGTTTGTAGTAGCTCTTTGAAACTTGACAAAATAAAGGAGTTCTCAGTTTTGTCGCTGTGGTTTGTTTCCTATTCAAGTAGCCCCAGGCACAGACTGTGGAAAAGCACTTTCATTGAGAGGGGTTCCCAAGCTTCTAAGAAATAACGAGTTTCCGAAATACCAGCGAACATTTTTTCACCCAATCTTGATGATACTTGTTGCTAATGATCAGTACACAAATCCCACTTGGCTCACCAAATTTTGTTCTTCTAGGTTGAAGCGTTCGTCAACAGTAGCAGTTTTTATATTTAGGATTCCCTCTGTTCTCTCCTATATAGAAAGATGAATTTGGAACTCTAAATCCAACATGGTTTGTAGTAGCTCTTTGAAACTTGACAAAATAAAGGAGTTCTCAGTTTTGTCGCTATGGTTTGTTTCCTCTTCAAGTAGCCCCAGGCACAGACTGTGGAAAAGCACTTTCATTGAGAGGGGTTCCCAAGCTTCTAAGAAATAACGAGTTTCCGAAATACCAGCAAATATTTTTTCACACAATCTTGATGATACTTGGTGCTAATGGTCAGTACACAAATCCCACTTGGCTCACCAAATTTTGTTCTTCTAGGTTGAAGCGTTCGTCTACAGTAGCAGTTTTTATATTTAGGTTTCCCTCTGTTCTCTCCTATATAGAAAGATGAATTTGGAACTCTAAATCCAACATGGTTTGTAGTAGCTCTTTGAAACTTGACAAAATAAAGGAGTTCTCAGTTTTGTCGCTATGGTTTGTTTCCTCTTCAAGTAGCCCTAGGCACAGACTGTGGAAAAGCACTTTCATTGAGAGGGGTTGCCAAGCTTCTAAGAAATAACGAGTTTCCGAAATACCAGCAAATATTTCTTCACCCAATCTTGATGATACTTGGTGGTCATGATCAGTATACAAATCCCACTTGGCTCACCAAATTTTATTCTTCTAGGTTGAAGCGTTCGTCTAAAGTAGCAGTTTTTATATTTAGGTTTCACTCTGTTCTCTCCTATATAGTGAGATGAATTTGGAACTCTAAATCCAACATGGTTTGTAGTAGCTCTTTAAAACTTGACAAAATAAAGGAGTTCTCAGTTTTTTCTCTATGGATTGTTTCCTCTTCAAGTAGCCCTAGGCACAGACTGTGGAAAGCACTTTCATTGAGATGGGTTGCCAAGCTTCTAAGAAATAACGCGTTTCCGAAATACCAGCAAGTATTTTTTCACACAATCTTGTTGATACTTGGTGGTAATGATCACTACACAAATCCCACTTGGCTCACCAAATTTAGTTCTTCTAGGTTGAAGCGTTCGTGTACAGTAGCAGTTTTTATATTTAGGTTTCCCTCTGTACTCTCCTATATAGATAGATGAATTTGGAACTCTAAATCCAACATGGTTTGTAGTAGCTCTTTGAAACTTGACAAAACAAAGGAGTTCTCAGATTTGTCTCTATGGTTTGTTTCCTCTTCATGTAGCCCTAGGCACAGACTGTGGAAAAGCACTTTCATTGAGAGGGGTTGCCAAGCTTCTAAGAAATAACGAGTTTCGGAAATACCAGCAAAAATTTTTTCACCCAATCTTGATGATACTTGGTGGTAATGATCAGTACACAAATCCCACTTGGCTCACCAAATTTAGTTCTTCTAGGTTGAAGCGTTCGTGTACAGTAGCAGTTTTTATATTTAGGTTTCCCTCTGTTCTCTCCTATATAGATAGATGAATTTGGAACTCTAAATCCAACATGGTTTGTAGTAGCTCTTTGAAAATTGACAAAATTAAGGAGTTCTCAGATTTGTCTCTATGGTTTGTTTCCTCTTCAAGTAGCCCTAGGCACAGACTGTGGAAAAGCACTTTCATTGAGAGGGGTTGCCAAGCTTCTAAGAAATAACGAGTTTCCGAAATACCAGCGAATATTTTTTCACCCAATCTTGATGATACTTGTTGCTAATGATCAGTACACAAATCCCACTTGGCTCACCAAATTTTGTTCTTCTAGGTTGAAGCGTTCGTCTACAGTAGCAGTTTTTATATTTAGGGTTCCCTCTGTTCTGTCCTATATAGAAAGATGAATTTGGAACTCTAAATCCAACATGGTTTGTAGTAGCTCTTTGAAACTTGACAAAACAAAGGAGTTCTCAGATTTGTCTCTATGGTTTGTTTCCTCTTCATGTAGCCCTAGGCACAGACTGTGGAAAGCACTTTCATTGAGATGGGTTGCCAAGCTTCTAAGAAATAACGCGTTTCCGAAATACCAGCAAATATTTTTCACTCAATCTTGATGATACTTGGTGGTCATGATCAGTATACAAATCCCACTTGGCTCACCAAATTTCATTCTTCTAGGTTGAAGCGTTCGTCTACAGTAGCAGTTTTTATATTTAGGTTTCCCTCTGTTCTCTCCTATATCTAAAGATGAATTTGGAACTCTAAATCCAACATGGTTTGTAGTAGCTCTTTGAAACTTGACAAAATAAAGGAGTTCTCAGTTTTGTCGCTGTGGTTTGTTTCCTATTCAAGTAGCCCCAGGCACAGACTGTGGAAAAGCACTTTCATTGAGAGGGGTTCCCAAGCTTCTAAGAAATAACGAGTTTCCGAAATACCAGCGAACATTTTTTCACCCAATCTTGATGATACTTGTTGCTAATGATCAGTACACAAATCCCACTTGGCTCACCAAATTTTGTTCTTCTAGGTTGAAGCGTTCGTCAACAGTAGCAGTTTTTATATTTAGGATTCCCTCTGTTCTCTCCTATATAGAAAGATGAATTTGGAACTCTAAATCCAACATGGTTTGTAGTAGCTCTTTGAAACTTGACAAAATAAAGGAGTTCTCAGTTTTGTCGCTATGGTTTGTTTCCTCTTCAAGTAGCCCCAGGCACAGACTGTGGAAAAGCACTTTCATTGAGAGGGGTTCCCAAGCTTCTAAGAAATAACGAGTTTCCGAAATACCAGCAAATATTTTTTCACACAATCTTGATGATACTTGGTGCTAATGGTCAGTACACAAATCCCACTTGGCTCACCAAATTTTGTTCTTCTAGGTTGAAGCGTTCGTCTACAGTAGCAGTTTTTATATTTAGGTTTCCCTCTGTTCTCTCCTATATAGAAAGATGAATTTGGAACTCTAAATCCAACATGGTTTGTAGTAGCTCTTTGAAACTTGACAAAATAAAGGAGTTCTCAGTTTTGTCGCTATGGTTTGTTTCCTCTTCAAGTAGCCCTAGGCACAGACTGTGGAAAAGCACTTTCATTGAGAGGGGTTGCCAAGCTTCTAAGAAATAACGAGTTTCCGAAATACCAGCAAATATTTCTTCACCCAATCTTGATGATACTTGGTGGTCATGATCAGTATACAAATCCCACTTGGCTCACCAAATTTTATTCTTCTAGGTTGAAGCGTTCGTCTAAAGTAGCAGTTTTTATATTTAGGTTTCACTCTGTTCTCTCCTATATAGTGAGATGAATTTGGAACTCTAAATCCAACATGGTTTGTAGTAGCTCTTTAAAACTTGACAAAATAAAGGAGTTCTCAGTTTTTTCTCTATGGATTGTTTCCTCTTCAAGTAGCCCTAGGCACAGACTGTGGAAAGCACTTTCATTGAGATGGGTTGCCAAGCTTCTAAGAAATAACGCGTTTCCGAAATACCAGCAAGTATTTTTTCACACAATCTTGTTGATACTTGGTGGTAATGATCACTACACAAATCCCACTTGGCTCACCAAATTTAGTTCTTCTAGGTTGAAGCGTTCGTGTACAGTAGCAGTTTTTATATTTAGGTTTCCCTCTGTACTCTCCTATATAGATAGATGAATTTGGAACTCTAAATCCAACATGGTTTGTAGTAGCTCTTTGAAACTTGACAAAACAAAGGAGTTCTCAGATTTGTCTCTATGGTTTGTTTCCTCTTCATGTAGCCCTAGGCACAGACTGTGGAAAAGCACTTTCATTGAGAGGGGTTGCCAAGCTTCTAAGAAATAACGAGTTTCGGAAATACCAGCAAAAATTTTTTCACCCAATCTTGATGATACTTGGTGGTAATGATCAGTACACAAATCCCACTTGGCTCACCAAATTTAGTTCTTCTAGGTTGAAGCGTTCGTGTACAGTAGCAGTTTTTATATTTAGGTTTCCCTCTGTTCTCTCCTATATAGATAGATGAATTTGGAACTCTAAATCCAACATGGTTTGTAGTAGCTCTTTGAAAATTGACAAAATTAAGGAGTTCTCAGATTTGTCTCTATGGTTTGTTTCCTCTTCAAGTAGCCCTAGGCACAGACTGTGGAAAAGCACTTTCATTGAGAGGGGTTGCCAAGCTTCTAAGAAATAACGAGTTTCCGAAATACCAGCGAATATTTTTTCACCCAATCTTGATGATACTTGTTGCTAATGATCAGTACACAAATCCCACTTGGCTCACCAAATTTTGTTCTTCTAGGTTGAAGCGTTCGTCTACAGTAGCAGTTCTTATATTTAGGGTTCCCTCTGTTCTCTCCTATATAGAAAGATGAATTTGGAACTCTAAATCCAACATGGTTTGTAGTAGCTCTTTGAAACTTGACAAAATAAAGGAGTTCTCAGTTTTGTCGCTATGGTTTGTTTCCTCTTCAAGTAGCCCCAGGCACAGACTGTGGAAAAGCACTTTCATTGAGAGGGGTTCCCAAGCTTCTAAGAAATAACGAGTTTCCGAAATACCAGCAAATATTTTTTCACCCAATCTTGATGATACTTGGTGCTAATGGTCAGTACACAAATCCCACTTGGCTCACCAAATTTTGTTCTTCTAGGTTGAAGCGTTCGTCTACAGTAGCAGTTTTTATATTTAGGGTTCCCTCTGTTCTCTCCTATATAGAAAGATGAATTTGGAACTCTAAATCCAACATGGTTTGTAGTAGCTCTTTGAAACTTGACAAAATAAAGGAGTTCTCAGTTTTGTCTCTATGGTTTGTTTCCTCTTCAGGTAGCCCTAGGCACAGACTGTGGAAAGCACTTTCATTGAGATGGGTTGCCAAGCTTCTAAGAAATAACGCGTTTCCGAAATACCAGCAAATATTTTTTCACACAATCTTTTTGATACTTGGTGGTAATGATCAGTACACAAATCCCACTTGGCTCACCAAATTTAGTTCTTCTAGGTTGAAGCGTTCGTGTACAGTAGCAGTTTTTATATTTAGGTTTCCCTCTGTACTCTCCTATATAGATAGATGAATTTGGAACTCTAAATCCAACATGGTTTGTAGTAGCTCTTTGAAACTTGACAAAACAAAGGAGTTCTCAGATTTGTCTCTATGGTTTGTTTCCTCTTCATGTAGCCCTAGGCACAGACTGTGGAAAAGCACTTTCATTGAGAGGGGTTGCCAAGCTTCTAAGAAATAACGAGTTTCGGAAATACCAGCAAAAATTTTTTCACCCAATCTTGATGATACCTGGTGGTAATGGTCAATACACAAATCCCACTTGGCTCACCAAATTTAGTTCTTCTAGGTTGAAGCGTTCGTGTACAGTAGCAGTTTTTATATTTAGGTTTCCCTCTGTTCTCTCCTATATAGATAGATGAATTTGGAACTCTAAATCCAACATGGTTTGTAGTAGCTCTTTGAAAATTGACAAAATAAAGGAGTTCTCAGATTTGTCTCTATGGTTTGTTTCCTCTTCAAGTAGCCCTAGGCACAGACTGTGGAAAAGCACTTTCATTGAGAGGGGTTGCCAAGCTTCTAAGAAATAACGAGTTTCCGAAATACCAGCGAATATTTTTTTACCGAATCTTGATGATACTTGTTGCTAATGATCAGTACAGAAATCCCACTTGGCTCACCAAATTTTGTTCTTCTAGGTTGAAGCGTTCGTCAACAGTAGCAGTTTTTATATTTAGGGTTCCCTCTGTTCTCTCCTATATAGAAAGATGAATTTGGAACTCTAAATCCAACATGGTTTGTAGTAGCTCTTTGAAACTTGACAAAATAATGGAGTTCTAAGATTTGTCTCTATGGTTTGTTTCCTCTTCAAGTAGCCCCAGGCACAGACTGTGGAAAAGCACTTTCATTGTGATGGGTTGCCTAGCTTCTAAGAAATAACGAGTTTCCGAAATACCAGCAAATATTTTTTCACCCAATCTTGATGATACTTGGTGGTCATGATCAGTACACATATCCCACTTGGCTCACCAAATTTCGTTCTTCTAGGTTGAAGCGTTCGTCTACAGTAGCAGTTTTTATATTTAGGTTTCACTCTTTTCTCTCATATATAGATAGATGAATTTGGAACTCTAAATCCAACATGGTTTGTAGTAGCTCTTTGAAACTTGACAAAATAAAGGAGTTCTCAGTTTTGTCACTATGGATTGTTTCCTCTTCAAGTAGCCCTAGGCACAGACTGTGGAAAGTACTTTCATTGAGATGGGTTGCCAAGCTTCTAAGAAATAACGCGTTTCCGAAATACCAGCAAATATTTTTTCACACAATCTTGTTGATACTTGGTGGTAATGATCAGTACACAAATCCCACTTGGCTCACCAAATTTAGTTCTTCTAGGTTGAAGCGTTCGTGTACAGTAGCAGTTTTTATATTTAGGTTTCCCTCTGTTCTCTCCTATGTAGATAGATGAATTTGGAACTCTAAATCCAACATGGTTTGTAGTAGCTCTTTGAAACTTGACAAAATAAAGGAGTTCTCAGATTTGTCTCTATGGTTTGTTTCCTCTTCAAGTAGCCCTAGGCACAGACTGTGGAAAAGCACTTTCATTGAGAGGGGTTGCCAAGCTTCTAAGAAATAACGAGTTTCCGAAATACCAGCAAATATTTTTTCACCCAATCTTGATGATACTTGGTGGTAATGATCAGTACACAAATCCCACTTGGCTCAACAAATTTTGTTCTTCTAGGTTGAAGCGTTAGTCTACAGTAGCAGTTTTTATATTTAGGTTTCCCTCTGTTTTCTCCTATATAGATAGATGAATTTTTAACTCTAAATCCAACATGGTTTGTAGTAGCTCTTTGAAACTTGACAAAATAAAGGAGTTCTCAGTTTTGTCTCTATGGTTTGTTTCCTCTTCAGGTAGCCCTAGGCACAGACTGTGGAAAGTACTTTCATTGAGATGGGTTGCCAAGCTTCTAAGAAATAACGAGTTTCCGAAATACCAGCAAATATTTTTTCACACAATCTTGTTCATATTGGTGGTAATGATCAGTATACAAATCCCACTTGGCTCACCAAATTTTATTCTTCTAGGTTGAAGCGTTCGTCTACAGTAGCAGTTTGTATATTTAGGTTTCACTCTGTTCTCTCATATATAGATAGATGAATTTGGAACTCTAAATCCAACATGGTTTGTAGTAGCTCCTTGAAACTTGACAAAATAAAGGAATTCTCAGTTTTTTCTCTATGGATTGTTTCCTCTTCAAATAGCCCTAGGCACAGACTGTGGAAAGCACTTTCATTGAGATGGGTTGCCAAGCTTCTAAGAAATAACGCGTTTCCGAAATACCAGCAAATATTTTTTCACACAATCTTGTTGATACTTGGTGGTAATGATCAGTACGCAAATCCCACTTGGCTCACCAAATTTAGTTCTTCTAGGTTGAAGCGTTCGTGTACAGTAGCAGTTTTTATATTTAGGTTTCCCTCTGTACTCTCCTATATAGATAGATGAATTTGAAACTCTAAATCCAACATGGTTTGTAGTAGCTCTTTGAAACTTGACAAAACAAAGGAGTTCTCAGATTTGTCTCTATGGTTTGTTTCCTCTTCAAGTAGCCCTAGGCACAGACTGTGGAAAAGCACTTTCATTGAGAGGGGTTGCCAAGCTTCTAAGAAATAACGAGTTTCCGAAATACCAGGGAACATTTTTTCACCCAATCTTGATGATACTTGTTGCTAATGATCAGTACACAAATCCCACTTGGCTCACCAAATTTTGTTCTTCTAGGTTGAAGCGTTCGTCTACAGTAGCAGTTTTTATATTTAGGGTTCCCTCTGTTCTCTCCTATATAGAAAGATGAATTTGGAACTCTAAATCCAACATGGTTTGTAGTAGCTCTTTGAAACTTGACAAAATAAAGGAGTTCTCAGTTTTGTCTCTATGCTTTCTTTCCTCTTCAAGTAGCCCCAGGCACAGACTGTGGAAAAGCACTTTCATTGAGAGGGGTTCCCAAGCTTCTAAGAAATAACGAGTTTCCGAAATACCAGCAAATATTTTTTCACCCAATCTTGATGATACTTGGTGCTAATGGTCAGTACACAAATCCCACTTGGCTCACCAAATTTTGTTCTTCTAGGTTGAAGCGTTCGTCTACAGTAGCAGTTTTTATATTTAGGGTTCCCTCAGTTCTCTCCTATATAGAAAGATGAATTTGGAACTCTAAATCCAACATGGTTTGTAGTAGCTCTTTGAAACTTGACAAAATAAAGGAGTTCTCAGTTTTGTCGCTATGGTTTGTTTCCTCTTCAAGTAGCCCTAGGCACAGACTGTGGAAAAGCACTTTCATTGAGAGGGGTTCCCAAGCTTCTAAGAAATAACAAGTTTCCGAAATACCAGCAAATATTTTTTCACCCAATCTTGATGATACTTGGTGGTAATGATCAGTACACAAATCCCACTTGGCTCACCAAATTTTGTTCTTCTAGGTTGAAGCGTTCGTCTACAGTAGCAGTTTTTATATTAAGGTTTCACTCTGTTCTCTCATATATAGATAGATGAATTTGGAACTCTAAATCCAACATGGTTTGTAGTAGCTCTTTGAAACTTGACAATATAAAGGAGTTCTCACTTTTGTCTCTATGGTTTGTTTCCTCTTCAAGTAGCCCTAGGCACAGACTGTGGAAAAGCACTTTCATTGAGATGTGTTGCCAAGCTTCTAAGAAATAACGAGTTTCCGAAATACCAGCAAATATTTTTCACACAATCTTGTTGATACGTGGTGGTAATGATCAGTACACAAATCCCACTTGGCTCAACAAATTTTGTTCTTCTAGGTTGAAGCGTTCGTCTACAGTAGCAGTTTTTATATTTAGGTTTCTCTCTGTTCTCTCCTATATAGATAGATGAATTTGGAACTCTAAATCCAACATGGTTTGTAGTAGCTCTTTGAAACTTGACAAAATAAAGGAGGTCTCAGATTTGTCTCTATTGTTTGTTTCCTCTTCAAGTAGCCCTAGGCACAGACTGTGGAAAAGCACTTTCATTGAGAGGGGTTGCCAAGCTTCTAAGAAATAACGAGTTTCCGAAATACCAGCAAATATTTTTTCACCCAATCTTGATGATACTTGGTGGTAATGATCAGTCCTCAAATCCCACTTGGCTCACCAAATTTTGTTCTTCTAGGTTGAAGGGTTCGTCTACAGTAGCAGTTTTTATATTTAGGTTTCCCTCTGTTCTCTCCTATATAGATAGATGAATTTGGAACTCTAAATCCAACATGGTTTCTAGTAGCTCTTTGAAACTTGACAAAATAAAGGAATTCTCAGTTTTGTCTCTATGGTTTGTTTCCTCTTAAAGTAGCCCTAGGCACAGACTGTGGAAAGCACTTTCATTGAGATGGGTTGCCAAGCTTCTAAGAAATAACGAGTTTCCGAAATACCAGCAAATATTTTTTCACACAATCTTGTTGATACTTGGTGGTAATGATCAGTACACAAATCCCACTTGGCTCACCAAATTTAGATCTTCTAGGTTGAAGCGTTCGTGTACAGTAGCAGTTTTTATATTTAGGTTTCCCTCTGTTCTCTCCTATATAGATAGATGAATTTGGAACTCTAAATCCAACATGGTTTGTAGTAGCTCTTTGAAAATTGACAAAATAAAGGAGTTCTCAGATTTGTCTCTATGGTTTGTTTCCTCTTCAAGTAGCCCTAGGCACAGACTGTGGAAAAGCACTTTCATTGAGAGGGGTTGCCAAGCTTCTAAGAAATAACGAGTTTCCGAAATACCAGCGAACATTTTTTCACCCAATCTTGATGATACTTGTTGCTAATGATCAGTACACAAATCCCACTTGGCTCACCAAATTTTGTTCTTCTAGGTTGAAGCGTTCGTCTACAGTAGCAGTTTTTATATTTAGGGTTCCCTCTGTTCTCTCCTATATAGAAAGATGAATTTGGAACTCTAAATCCAACATGGTTTGTAGTAGCTCTTTGAAACTTGACAAAATAAAGGAGTTCTCAGTTTTGTCGCTATGCTTTCTTTCCTCTTCAAGTAGCCCCAGGCACAGACTGTGGAAAAGCACTTTCATTGAGAGGGGTTCCCAAGCTTCTAAGAAATAACGAGTTTCCGAAATACCAGCAAATATTTTTTCACCCAATCTTGATGATACTTGGTGCTAATGGTCAGTACACAAATCCCACTTGGCTCACCAAATTTTGTTCTTCTAGGTTGAAGTGTTCGTCTACAGTAGCAGTTTTTATATTTAGGGTTCCCTCTGTTCTCTCCTATATAGAAAGATGAATTTGGAACTCTAAATCCAACATGGTTTGTAGTAGCTCTTTGAAACTTGACAAAATAAAGGAGTTCTCAGTTTTGTCGCTATGGTTTGTTTCCTCTTCAAGTAGCCCTAGGCACAGACTGTGGAAAAGCACTTTCATTGAGAGGGGTTCCCAAGCTTCTAAGAAATAACGAGTTTCCGAAATACCAGCAAATATTTTTTCACCCAATCTTGATGATACTTGGTGGTAATGATCAGTACACAAATCCCACTTGGCTCACCAAATTTTGTTCTTCTAGGTTGAAGCGTTCGTCTACAGTAGCAGTTTTTATATTTAGGTTTCACTCTGTTCTCTCATATATAGATAGATGAATTTGAAATTCTAAATCCAACATGGTTTGTAGTAGCTCTTTGAAACTTGACAATATAAAGGAGTTCTCACTTTTGTCTCTATGGTTTGTTTCCTCTTCAAGTAGCCCTAGGCACAGACTGTGGAAAAGCACTTTCATTGAGATATGTTGCCAAGCTTCTAAGAAATAACGAGTTTCCGAAATACCAGCAAATATTTTTTCACACAATCTTGTTGATCGTGGTGGTAATGATCAGTACACAAATCCCACTTGGCTCACCAAATTTTGTTCTTCTAGGTTGAAGCGTTCGTCTACAGTAGCAGTTTTTATATTTAGGTTTCTCTCTGTTCTCTCCTATATAGATAGATGAATTTGGAACTCTAAATCCAACATGGTTTGTAGTAGCTCTTTGAAACTTGACAAAATAAAGGAGGTCTCAGATTTGTCTCTATGGTTTGTTTCCTCTTCAAGTAGCCCTAGGCACAGACTGTGGAAAAGCACTTTCATTGAGAGGGGTTGCCAAGCTTCTAAGAAATAACGAGTTTCCAAAATACCAGCAAATATTTTTTCACCCAATCTTGATGATACTTGGTGGTAATGATCAGTCCTCAAATCCCACTTGGCTCACCAAATTTTGTTCTTCTAGGTTGAAGCGTTCGTCTACAGTAGCAGTTTTTATATTTAGGTTTCCCTCTGTTCTCTCCTATATAGATAGATGAATTTGGAACTCTAAATCCAACATGGTTTCTAGTAGCTCTTTGAAACTTGACAAAATAAAGGAATTCTCAGTTTTGTCTCTATGGTTTGTTTCCTCTTAAAGTAGCCCTAGGCACAGACTGTGGAAAGCACTTTCATTGAGATGGGTTGCCAAGCTTCTAAGAAATAACGAGTTTCCGAAATACCAGCAAATATTTTTTCACACAATCTTGTTGATACTTGGTGGTAATGATCAGTACACAAATCCCACTTGGCTCACCAAATTTAGATCTTCTAGGTTGAAGCGTTCGTGTACAGTAGCAGTTTTTATATTTAGGTTTCCCTCTGTTCTCTCCTATATAGATAGATGAATTTGGAACTCTAAATCCAACATGGTTTGTAGTAGCTCTTTGAAAATTGACAAAATAAAGGAGTTCTCAGATTTGTCTCTATGGTTTGTTTCCTCTTCAAGTAGCCCTAGGCACAGACTGTGGAAAAGCACTTTCATTGAGAGGGGTTGCCAAGCTTCTAAGAAATAACGAGTTTCCGAAATACCAGCGAACATTTTTTCACCCAATCTTGATGATACTTGTTGCTAATGATCAGTACACAAATCCCACTTGGCTCACCAAATTTTGTTCTTCTAGGTTGAAGCGTTCGTCTACAGTAGCAGTTTTTATATTTAGGGTTCCCTCTGTTCTCTCCTATATAGAAAGATGAATTTGGAACTCTAAATCCAACATGGTTTGTAGTAGCTCTTTGAAACTTGACAAAATAAAGGAGTTCTCAGTTTTGTCGCTATGCTTTCTTTCCTCTTCAAGTAGCCCCAGGCACAGACTGTGGAAAAGCACTTTCATTGAGAGGGGTTCCCAAGCTTCTAAGAAATAACGAGTTTCCGAAATACCAGCAAATATTTTTTCACCCAATCTTGATGATACTTGGTGGTAATGGTCAGTACACAAATCCCACTTGGCTCACCAAATTTTGTTCTTCTAGGTTGAAGCGTTCGTCTACAGTAGCAGTTTTTATATTTAGGTTTCACTCTGTTCTCTCATATATAGATAGATGAATTTGAAACTCTAAATCCAACATGGTTTGTAGTAGCTCTTTGAAACTTGACAATATAAAGGAGTTCTCACTTTTGTCTCTATGGTTTGTTTCCTCTTCAAGTAGCCCTAGGCACAGACTGTGGAAAAGCACTTTCATTGAGATGTGTTGCCAAGCTTCTAAGAAATAACGAGTTTCCGAAATACCAGCAAATATTTTTTCACACAATCTTGTTGATCGTGGTGGTAATGATCAGTACACAAATCCCACTTGGCTCACCAAATTTTGTTCTTCTAGGTTGAAGCGTTCGTCTACAGTAGCAGTTTTTATATTTAGGTTTCTCTCTGTTCTCTCCTATATAGATAGATGAATTTGGAACTCTAAATCCAACATGGTTTGTAGTAGCTCTTTGAAACTTGACAAAATAAAGGAGGTCTCAGATTTGTCTCTATGGTTTGTTTCCTCTTCAAGTAGCCCTAGGCACAGACTGTGGAAAAGCACTTTCATTGAGAGGGGTTGCCAAGCTTCTAAGAAATAACGAGTTTCCGAAACACCAGCAAATATTTTTTCACCCAATCTTGATGATACTTGGTGGTAAGGATCAGTCCTCAAATCCCACTTGGCTCACCAAATTTTGTTCTTCTAGGTTGAAGCGTTCGTCTACAGTAGCAGTTTTTATATTTAGGTTTCCCTCTGTTCTCTCCTATATAGATAGATGAATTTGGAACTCTAAATCCAACATGGTTTCTAGTAGCTCTTTGAAACTTGACAAAATAAAGGAATTCTCAGTTTTGTCTCTATGGTTTGTTTCCTCTTAAAGTAGCCCTAGGCACAGACTGTGGAAAGCACTTTCATTGAGATGGGTTTCCAAGCTTCTAAGAAATAACGAGTTTCCGAAATACCAGCAAATATTTTTTCACACAATCTTGATGATACTTGGTGGTAAGGATCAGTCCTCAAATCCCACTTGGCTCACCAAATTTTGTTCTTCTAGGTTGAAGCGTTCGTCTACAGTAGCAGTTTTTATATTTAGGTTTCCCTCTGTTCTCTCCTATATAGATAGATGAATTTGGAACTCTAAATCCAACATGGTTTCTAGTAGCTCTTTGAAACTTGACAAAATAAAGGAATTCTCAGTTTTGTATCTATGGTTTGTTTCCTCTTAAAGTAGCCCTATGCACAGACTGTGGAAAAGCACTTTCATTGAGAGGGGTTCCCAAGCTTCTAAGAAATAACGAGTTTCCGAAATACCAGCAAATATTTTTTCACACAATCTTGTTGATACTTGGTGGTAATGATCAGTACACAAATCCCACTTGGCTCACCAAATTTAGTTCTTCTAGGTTGAAGCGTTCGTGTACAGTAGCAGTTTTTATATTTAGGTTTCCCTCTGTACTCTCCTATATAGATAGATGAATTTGAAACTCTAAATCCAACATGGTTTGTAGTAGCTCTTTGAAACTTGACAAAACAAAGGAGTTCTCAGATTTGTCTCTATGGTTTGTTTCCTCTTCATGTAGCCCTAGGCACAGACTGTGGAGAAGCACTTTCATTGAGAGGGGTTGCCAAGCTTCTAAGAAATAACGAGTTTCGGAAATACCAGCAAATATTTTTTCACCCAATCTTGATGACACTTGGTGGTATGATCAGTACACAAATCCCACTTGGCTCACCAAATTTTGTTCTTCTAGGTTGAAGCGTTCGTGTACAGTAGCAGTTTTTATATTTAGGTTTCCCTCTGTTCTCTCCTATATAGATAGATGAATTTTGAACTCTAAATCCAACATGGTTTGTAGTAGCTCTTTGAAAATTGACAAAATAAAGGAGTTCTCAGATTTGTCTCTATGGTTTGTTTCCTCTTCAAGTAGCCCTAGGCACAGACTGTGGAAAAGCACTTTCATTGAGAGGGGTTGCCAAGCTTCTAAGAAATAACGAGTTTCCGAAATACCAGCGAACATTTTTTCACCCAATCTTGATGATACTTGTTGCTAATGATCAGTACACAAATCCCACTTGGCTCACCAAATTTTGTTCTTCTAGGTTGAAGCGTTCGTCTACAGTAGCAGTTTTTATATTTAGGGTTCCCTCTGTTCTCTCCTATATAGATAGATGAATTTGGAACTCTAAATCCAACATGGTTTGTAGTAGCTCTTTGAAACTTGAAAAAATAAAGGAGTTCTCAGTTTTTTCGCTATGCTTTCTTTCCTCTTCAAGTAGCCCTAGGCACAGACTGTGGAAAAGCACTTTCATTGAGAGGGGTTCCCAAGCTTCTAAGAAATAACGAGTTTCCGATATACCAGCAAATATTTTTTCACCCAATCTTGATGATACTTGGTGCTAATGGTCAGTACACAAATCCCACTTGGCTCACCAAATTTTGTTCTTCTAGGTTGAAGCGTTCGTCTACAGTAGCAGTTTTTATATTTAGGGTTCCCTCTGTTCTCTCCTATATAGAAAAATGAATTTGGAACTCTAAATCCAACATGGTTTGTAGTAGCTCTTTGAAACTTGACAAAATAAAGGAATTCTCAGTTTTGTCTCTATGGTTTGTTTCCTCTTAAAGTAGCCCTAGGCACAGACTGTGGAAAGCACTTTCATTGAGATGGGTTTCCAATCTTCTAAGAAATAACGAGTTTCCGAAATACCAGCAAATATTTTTTCACACAATCTTGTTGATACTTGGTGGTAATGATCACTATACAAATCCCACTTGGCTCACCAAATTTTTGTCTTCTAGGTTGAAGCGTTCGTCTACAGTAGCAGTTTTTATATTTAGGTTTCTCTCTGTTCTCTCCGATATAGATAGATGAATTTGAAACTCTAAATCCAACATGGTTTGTAGTAGCTCTTTGAAACTTGACAAAATAAAGAAGTTCTCAGATTTTTTTCTATGGTTTGTTTCCTCTTCAAGTAGCCATATGCACAGACTGTGGAAAAGCACTTTCATTGAGAGGGGTTCCCAAGCTTCTAAGAAATAACGAGTTTCCGAATTACCAGCAAATATTTTTTCACCCAATTTTGATAATACTGGGTGGTCATGATCAGTACACAAATCCCACTTGGCTCACGAAATTCTGTTCTTCTAGGTTGAAGCGTTCTTCTACAGTAGCAGTTTTTATATTTAGGTTTCCCTCTGTTCTCTCCTATATAGATAGATGAATTTGGAACTCTAAATCCAACATGGTTTGTAGTAGCTCTTTGAAACTTGACAATATAAAGGAGTTCTCACTTTTGTCTCTATGGTTTGTTTCCTCTTAAAGTAGCCCTAGGCACAGATTGTGGAAAGCACTTTCATTGAGATGGGTTGCCAAGCTTCTAAGAAATAACGAGTTTCCGAAATACCAGCAAATATTTTTTCACACAATCTTGTTGATACTTGGTGGTAATGATCAGTACACAAATCCCACTTGGCTCACCAAATTTAGTTCTTCTAGGTTGAAGCGTTCGTGTACAGTAGCAGTTTTTATATTTAGGTTTCCCTCTGTACTCTCCTATATAGATAGATGAATTTGAAACTCTAAATCCAACATGGTTTGTAGTAGCTCTTTGAAACTTGACAAAACAAAGGAGTTCTCAGATTTGTCTCTATGGTTTGTTTCCTCTTCATGTAGCCCTAGGCACAGACTGTGGAGAAGCACTTTCATTGAGAGGGGTTGCCAAGCTTCTAAGAAATAACGAGTTTCGGAAATACCAGCAAATATTTTTTCACCCAAACTTGATGACACTTGGTGGTAATGATCAGTACACAAATCCCACTTGGCTCACCAAATTTTGTTCTTCTAGGTTGAAGCGTTCGTGTACAGTAGCAATTTTTATATTTAGGTTTCCCTCTGTTCTCTCCTATATAGATAGATGAATTTTGAACTCTAAATCCAACATGGTTTGTAGTAGCTCTTTGAAAATTGACAAAATAAAGGAGTTCTCAGATTTGTCTCTATGGTTTGTTTCCTCTTCAAGTAGCCCTAGGCACAGACTGTGGAAAAGCACTTTCATTGAGAGGGGTTGCCAAGCTTCTAAGAAATAACGAGTTTCCGAAATACCAGCGAACATTTTTTCACCCAATCTTGATGATACTTGTTGCTAATGATCAGTACACAAATCCCACTTGGCTCACCAAATTTTGTTCTTCTAGGTTGAAGCGTTCGTCTACAGTAGCAGTTTTTATATTTAGGGTTCCCTCTGTTCTCTCCTATATAGAAAGATGAATTTGGAACTCTAAATCCAACATGGTTTGTAGTAGCTCTTTGAAACTTGACAAAATAAAGGAGTTCTCAGTTTTGTCGCTATGCTTTCTTTCTTCTTCAAGTAGCCCTAGGCACAGACTGTGGAAAAGCACTTTCATTGAGAGGGGTTCCCAAGCTTCTAAGAAATAACGAGTTTCCGAAATACCAGCAAATATTTTTTCACCCAATCTTGATGATACTTGGTGCTAATGGTCAGTACACAAATCCCACTTGGCTCACCAAATTTTGTTCTTCTAGGTTGAAGCGTTCGTCTACAGTAGCAGTTTTTATATTTAGGGTTCCCTCTGTTCTCTCCTATATCTAAAGATGAATTTGGAACTCTAAATCCAACATGGTTTGTAGTAGCTCTTTGAAACTTGACAAAATAAAGGAGTTCTCAGTTTTGTCTCTATGGTTTGTTTCCTCTTAAAGTAGCCCTAGGCACAGACTGTGGAAAGCACTTTCATTGAGTTGGGTTTCCAAGCTTCTAAGAAATAACGAGTTTCCGAAATACCAGCAAATATTTTTTCACACAATCTTGTTGATACTTGGTGGTAATGATAACTATACAAATCCCACTTGGCTCACCAAATTTTTGTCTTCTAGGTTGAAGCGTTCATCTACACTAGCAGTTTTTGTATTTAGGTTTCTCTCTGTTCTCTCCGATATAGATAGATGAATTTGAAACTGTAAATCCAACATGGTTTGTAGTAGCTCTTTGAAACTTGACAAAATAAAGAAGTTCTCAGATTTTTTTCTATGGTTTGTTTCCTCTTCAAATAGCCATATGCACAGACTGTGGAAAAGCTCTTTCATTGAGAGGGGTTCCCAAGCTTCTAAGAAATAACGAGTTTCCGAATTACCAGCAAATATTTTTTCACCCAATTTTGATAATACTGGGTGGTCATGATCAGTACACAAATCCCACTTGGCTCACGAAATTCTGTTCTTCTAGGTTGAAGCGTTCTTCTACAGTAGCAGTTTTTATATTTAGGTTTCCCTCTGTTCTCTCCTATATAGATAGATGAATTTGGAACTCTAAATCCAACATGGTTTGTAGTAGCTCTTTGAAACTTGACAAACAAAGGAGTTCTCAGTTTTGTCTCTATGGTTTGTTTCCTCTTAAAGTAGCCCTAGGCACAGATTGTGGAAAGCACTTTCATTGAGATTGGTTGCCATGCTTCTAAGAAATAACGAGTTTCCGAAATACCAGCAAATATTTTTTCACACAATCTTGTTGATACTTGGTGGTAATGATCAGTACACAAATCCCACTTGGCTCACCAAATTTTGTTCTTCTAGGTTGAAGCGTTCGTGTACAGTAGCAGTTTATATATTTAGGTTTCCCTCTGTACTCTCCTATATAGATAGATGAATTTGAAACTCTAAATCCAACATGGTTTGTAGTAGCTCTTTGAAACTTGACAAAACAAAGGAGTTCTCAGATTTGTCTCTATGGTTTGTTTCCTCTTCAAGTAGCCCTAGGCACAGATTGTGGAAAAGCACTTTCATTGAGAGGGGTTGCCAAGCTTCTAAGAAATAACGAGTTTCCGAAATACCAGCGAACATTTTTTCACCCAATCTTGATGATACTTGTTGCTAATGATCAGTACACAAATCCCACTTGGCTCACCAAATTTTGTTCTTCTAGGTTGAAGCGTTCGTCTACAGTAGCAGTTTTATATTTAGGGTTCCCTCTGTTCTCTCCTATATAGAAAGATGAATTTGGAACTCTAAATCCAACATGGTTTGTAGTAGCTGTTTGAAACTTGACAAAATAAAGGAGTTCTCAGTTTTGTCGCTATGCTTTCTTTCCTCTTCAAGTAGCCCTAGGCACAGACTGTGGAAAAGCACTTTCATTGAGAGGGGTTCCCAAGCTTCTAAGAAATAACGAGTTTCCGAAATACCAGCAAATATTTTTTCACCCAATCTTGATGATACTTGGTGCTAATGGTCAGTACACAAATCCCACTTGGCTCACCAAATTTTGTTCTTCTAGGTTGAAGCGTTCGTCTACAGTAGCAGTTTTTATATTTAGGGTTCCCTCTGTTCTCTCCAATATAGATAGATGAATTTGGAACTCTAAATCCAACATGGTTTGTAGTAGCTCTTTGAAACTTGACAAAATAAAGGAGGTCTCAGATTTGTCTCTATGGTTTGTTTCCTCTTCAAGTAGCCCTAGGCACAGACTGTGGAAAAGCACTTTCATTGAGAGGGGTTGCCAAGCTTCTAAGAAATAACGAGTTTCCGAAATACCAGCAAATATTTTTTCACCCAATCTTGATGATACTTGGTGGTAATGATCAGTCCTCAAATCCCACTTGGCTCACCAAATTTTGTTCTTCTAGGTTGAAGCGTTCGTCTACAGTAGCAGTTTTTATATTTAGGTTTCCCTCTGTTCTCTCCTATATAGATAGATGAATTTGGAACTCTAAATCCAACATGGTTCGTAGTAGCTCTTTGAAACTTGACAATATAAAGGAGTTCTCACTTTTGTCTCTATGATTTGTTTCCTCTTCAAGTAGCCCTAGGCACAGACTGTGGAAAAGCACTTTCATTGAGATGTGTTGCCAAGCTTCTAAGAAATAACGAGTTTCCGAAATACCAGCAAATATTTTTTCACACAATCTTGTTGATACGTGGTGGTAATGATCAGTACACAAATCCCACTTGGCTCACCAAATTTTGTTCTTCTAGGTTGAAGCGTTTGTCTACAGTAGCAGTTTTTATATTTAGGTTTCTCTCTGTTCTCTCCTATATAGATAGATGAATTTGGAACTCTAAATCCAACATGGTTTGTAGTAGCTCTTTGAAACTTGACAATATAAAGGAGTTCTCACTTTTGTCTCTATGGTTTGTTTCCTCTTCAAGTAGCCCTAGGCACAGACTGTGGAAAAGCACTTTCATTGAGAGGGGTTGCCAAGCTTCTAAGAAATAACGAGTTTCCGAAATACCAGCAAATATTTTTTCACCCAATCTTGATGATACTTGGTGGTAATGATCAGTCCTCAAATCCCACTTGGCTCACCAAATTTTGTTCTTCTAGGTTGAAGCGTTCGTATACAGTAGCAGTTTTTATATTTAGGTTTCCCTCTGTTCTCTCCTATATAGATAGATGAATTTGGAACTCTAAATCCAACATTGTTTCTAGTAGCTCTTTGAAACTTGACAAAATAAAGAAATTCTCAGTATTGTCTCTATGGTTTGTTTCCTCTTAAAGTAGCCCTATGCATAGACTGGTGAAAAGCACTTTCATTGAGAGGGGTTCCCAAGCTTCTAAGAAATAACGAGTTTCCGAAATACCAGCAAATATTTTTTCACACAATCTTGTTGATACTTGGTGGTAATGATCACTATACAAATCCCACGTGGCTCACCAAATTTTTGTCTTCTAGGTTGAAGCGTTCGTCTACAGTAGCAGTTTTTATATTTAGGTTTCTCTCTGTTGTCTCCGATATAGATAGATGAATTTGAAACTCTAAATCCAACATGGTTCGTAGTAGCTCTTTGAAACTTGACAAAATAAAGAATTTCTCAGATTTTTTTCTATGGTTTGTTTCCTCTTCAAGTAGCCCTATGCACAGACTGTGGAAAAGCACTTTCATTGAGAGGGGTTCCCAAGCTTCTAAGAAATAACGAGTTTCCGAATTTCCAGCAAATATTTTTTCACCCAATTTTGATAATACTGGGTTGTCATGATCAGTACACAAATCCCACTTGGCTCACGAAATTCTGTTCTTCTAGGTTGAAGCGTTCTTCTACAGTAGCAGTTTTTATATTTAGGTTTCCATCTGTTCTCTCCTATATAGATAGATGAATTTGGAACTCTAAATCCAACATGGTTTGTAGTAGCTCTTTGAAACTTGACAAACAAAGGAGTTCTCAGTTTTGTCTCTATGGTTTGTTTCCTCTTAAAGTAGCCCTAGGCACAGATTGTTGAAAGCACTTTCATTGAGATGGGTTGCCAAGCTTCTAAGAAATAACGAGTTTCCGAAATACCAGCAAATATTTTTTCACCCAATCTTGATGATACTTGGTGGTAATGATCAGTCCTCAAATCCCACTTGGCTCACCAAATTTTGTTCTTCTAGGTTGAAGCGTTCGTCTACAGTAGCAGTTTTTATATTTAGGTTTCCCTCTGTTCTCTCCTATATAGATAGATGAATTTGGAACTCTAAATCCAACATGGTTTCTAGTAGCTCTTTGAAACTTGACAAAATAAAGGAATTCTCAGTTTTGTCTCTATGGTTTGTTTCCTCTTAAAGTAGCCCTAGGCACAGACTGTGGAAAGCACTTTCATTGAGATGGGTTTCCAAGCTTCTAAGAAATAACGAGTTTCCGAAATACCAGCAAATATTTTTTCACACAATCTTGTTGATACTTGGTGGTAATGATCACTATACAAATCCCACTTGGCTCACCAAATTTTTGTCTTCTAGGTTGAAGCGTTCGTCTACAGTAGCAGTTTTTATATTTAGGTTTCTCTCTGTTCTCTCCGATATAGATAGATGAATTTGAAACTCTAAATCCAACATGGTTCGTAGTAGCTCTTTGAAACTTGACAAAATAAAGAAGTTCTCAGATTTTTTTCTATGGTTTGTTTCCTCTTCAAGTAGCCCTATGCACAGACTGTGGAAAAGCACTTTCATTGAGAGGGGTTCCCAAGCTTCTAAGAAATAACGAGTTTCCGAATTACCAGCAAATATTTTTTCACCCAATTTTGATAATACTGGGTGGTCATGATCAGTACACAAATCCCACTTGGCTCAAGAAATTCTGTTCTTATAGGTTGAAGCGTTCTTCTAGAGTAGCAGTTTTTATATTTAGGTTTCCCTCTGTTCTCTCCTATATAGATAGATGAATTTGGAACTCTAAATCCAACATGGTTTGTAGTAGCTCTTTGAAACTTGACAAACAAAGGAGTTCTCAGTTTTGTCTCTATGGTTTGTTTCCTCTTAAAGTAGCCCTAGGCACAGATTGTGGAAAGCACTTTCATTGAGATGGGTTGCCAAGCTTCTAAGAAATAACGAGTTTCCAAAATACCAGCAAATATTTTTTCACACAATCTTGTTGATACGTGGTGGTAATGATCAGTACACAAATCCCACTTGGCTCACCAAATTTTGTTCTTCTAGGTTGAAGCGTTCGTCTACAGTAGCAGTTTTTATATTTAGGTTTCTCTCTGTTCTCTCCTATATAGATAGATGAATTTGGAACTCTAAATCCAACATGGTTTGTAGTAGCTCTTTGAAACTTGACAATATAAAGGAGTTCTCACTTTCGTCTCTATGGTTTGTTTCCTCTTCAAGTAGCCCTAGGCACAGACTGTGGAAAAGCACTTTCATTGAGAGGGGTTGCCAAGCTTCTAAGAAATAACGAGTTTCCGAAATACCAGCAAATATTTTTTCACCCAATCTTAATGATACTTGGTGGTAATGATCAGTCCTCAAATCCCACTTGGCTCACCAAATTTTGTTCTTCTAGGTTGAAGCGTTCGTCTACAGTAGCAGTTTTTATATTTAGGTTTCCCTCTGTTCTCTCCTATATAGATAGATGAATTTGGAACTCTAAATCCAACATGGTTTCTAGTAGCTCTTTGAAACTTGACAATATAAAGGAGTTCTCACTTTTGTCTCTATGGTTTGTTTCCTCTTCAAGTAGCCCTATGCACAGACTGTGGAAAAGCACTTTCATTGAGAGGGGTTCCCAAGCTTCTAAGAAATAACGAGTTTCCGAAATACCAGCAAATATTTTTTCACACAATCTTGTTGATACTTGGTGGTAATGATCACTATACAAATCCCACTTGGCTCACCAAATTTTTGTCTTCTAGGTTGAAGCGTTCGTCTACAGTAGCAGTTTTTATATTTAGGTTTCTCTCTGTTCTCTCCTATATAGATAGATGAATTTGGAACTCTAAATCCAACATGGTTTCTAGTAGCTCTTTGAAACTTGACAAAATAAAGGAATTCTCAGTTTTGTCTCTATGGTTTGTTTCCTCTTAAAGTAGCCCTAGGCACAGACTGTGGAAAGCACTTTCATTGAGATGGGTTTCCAAGCTTCTAAGAAATAACGAGTTTCCAAAATACCAGCAAATATTTTTTCACACAATCTTGTTGATACTTGGTGGTAATGATCACTATATAAATCACACTTGGCTCACCAAATTTTTGTCTTCTAGGTTGAAGCGTTCGTCTACAGTAGCAGTTTTTATATTTAGGTTTCTCTCTGTTCTCTCTGATATAGATAGATGAATTTGAAACTCTAAATCCAACATGGTTTGTAGTAGCTCTTTGAAACTTGACAAAATAAAGAAGTTCTCAGTTTTTTTCTATGGTTTGTTTCCTCTTCAAGTAGCCCTATGCACAGACTGTGGAAAAGCACTTTCATTGAGAGGGGTTCCCAAGCTTCTAAGAAATAACGAGTTTCCAAAAAACCAGCAAATATTTTTTCACCCAATTTTGATAATACTGGGTGGTCATGATCAGTACACAAATCCCACTTGGCTCACGAAATTCTGTTCTTCTAGGTTGAAGCGTTCTTCTACAGTAGCAGTTTTTATATTTAGGTTTCCCTCTGTTCTCTCCTATATAGATAGATGAATTTGGAACTCTAAATCCAACATGGTTTGTAGTAGCTCTTTGAAACTTGACAAACAAAGGAGTTCTCAGTTTTGTCTCTATGGTTTGTTTCCTCTTAAAGTAGCCCTAGGCACAGATTGTGGAAAGCACTTTCATTGAGATGGGTTGCCAAGCTTCTAAGAAATAACGAGTTTCCGAAATACCAGCAAATATTTTTTCACACAATCTTGTTGATACTTGGTGGTAATGATCAGTACACAAATCCCACTTGGCTCACCAAATTTAGTTCTTCTAGGTTGAAGCGTTCGTGTACAGTAGCAGTTTTTATATTTAGGTTTCCCTCTGTACTCTCCTATATAGATAGATGAATTTGAAACTCTAAATCCAACATGGTTTGTAGTAGCTCTTTGAAACTTGACAAAACAAAGGAGTTCTCAGATTTGTCTCTATGGTTTGTTTCCTCTTTATGTAGCCCTAGGCACAGACTGTGGAAAAGCACTTTCATTGAGAGGGTTTGCCAAGCTTCTACGAAATAACGAGTTTCGGAAATACCAGCAAATATTTTTTCACCCAATCTTGATGACACTTGGTGGTAATGATCAGTACACAAATCCCACTTGGCTCACCAAATTTTGTTCTTCTAAGTTGAAGCATTCGTGTACAGTAGCAGTTTTTATATTTAGGTTTCCCTCTGTTCTCTCCTATATAGATAGATGAATTTGGAACTCTAAATCCAAGATGGTTTGTAGTAGCTCTTTGAAACTTGACAAAATAAAGGAGTTCTCAGATTTGTCTCTATGGTTTGTTTCCTCTTCAAGTAGCCCTAGGCACAGACTGTGGAAAAGCACTTTCATTGAGAGGGGTTGCCAAGCTTCTAAGAAATAACGAGTTTCTGAAATACCAGCGAACATTTTTTCACCCAATCTTGATGATACTTGTTCCTAATGATCAGTACACAAATCCCACTTGGCTCACCAAATTTTGTTCTTCTAGTTTGAAGCGTTCGTCTACAGTAGCAGTTTTCATATTTAGGGTTCCCTCTGTTCTCTCCTATATAGAAAGATGAATTTGGAACACTAAATCCAACATGGTTTGTAGTAGCTCTTTGAAACTTGACAAAATAAAGGAGTTCTCAGTTTTGTCGCTATGCTTTCTTTCCTCTTCAAGTAGCCCCAGGCACAGACTGTGGAAAAGCACTTTCATTGAGAGGGGTTCCCAAGCTTCTAAGAAATAACGAGTTTCCGAAATACCAGCAAATATTTTTTCACCCAATCTTGATGATACTTGGTGCTAATGGTCAGTACACAAATCCCACTTGGCTCACCAAATTTTGTTCTTCTAGGTTGAAGCGTTCGTCTACAGTAGCAGTTTTTATATTTAGGGTTCCCTCTGTTCTCTCCTATATAGAAAGATGAATTTGGAACTCTAAATCCAACATGGTTTGTAGTAGCTCTTTGAAACTTGACAAAATAAAGGAGTTCTCAGTTTTGTCGCTATGGTTTGTTTCCTCTTCAAGTAGCCCTAGGCACAGACTGTGGAAAAGCACTTTCATTGAGAGGGGTTCCCAAGCTTCTAAGAAATAACGAGTTTCCGAAATACCAGCAAATATTTTTTCACCCAATCTTGATGATACTTGGTGGTAATGATCAGTACACAAATCCCACTTGGCTCACCAAATTTTGTTCTTCTAGGTTGAAGCGTTCGTCTACAGTAGCAGTTTTTATATTTAGGTTTCACTCTGTTCTCTCATATATAGATAGATGAATTTGGAACTCTAAATCCAACATGGTTTGTAGTAGCTCTTTGAAACTTGACAATATAAAGGAGTTCTCACTTTTGTCTCTATGGTTTGTTTCCTCTTCAAGTAGCCCTATGCACAGACTGTGGAAAAGTACTTTCATTGAGAGGGGTTCCCAAGCTTCTAAGAAATAACGAGTTTCCGAAATACCAGCAAATATTTTTTCACACAATCTTGTTGATACTTGGTGGTAATGATCACTATACAAATCCCACTTGGCTCACCAAATTTTTGTCTTCTAGGTTGAAGCGTTCGTCTACAGTAGCAGTTTTTATATTTAGGTTTCTCTCTGTTGTCTCCGATATAGATAGATGAATTTGAAACTCTAAATCCAACATGGTTCGTAGTAGCTCTTTGAAACTTGACAAAATAAAGAAGTTCTCAGATTTTTTTCTATGGTTTGTTTCCTCTTCAAGTAGCCCTATGCACAGACTGTGGAAAAGCACTTTCATTGAGAGGGGTTCCCAAGCTTCTAAGAAATAACGAGTTTCCGAATTACCAGCAAATATTTTTTCACCCAATTTTGATAATACTGGGTGGTCATGATCAGTACACAAATCCCACTTGGCTCAAGAAATTCTGTTCTTCTAGGTTGAAGCGTTCTTCTACAGTAGCAGTTTTTATATTTAGGTTTCCATCTGTTCTCTCCTATATAGATAGATGAATTTGGAACTCTAAATCCAACATGGTTTGTAGTAGCTCTTTGAAACTTGACAAACAAAGGAGTTCTCAGTTTTGTCTCTATGGTTTGTTTCCTCTTAAAGTAGCCCTAGGCACAGATTGTGGAAAGCACTTTCATTGAGATGGGTTGCCAAGCTTCTAAGAAATAACGAGTTTCCGAAATACCAGCAAATATTTTTTCACCCAATCTTGATGATACTTGGTGGTAATGATCAGTCCTCAAATCCCACTTGGCTCACCAAATTTTGTTCTTCTAGGTTGAAGCGTTCGTCTACAGTAGCAGTTTTTATATTTAGGTTTCTCTCTGTTCTCTCCTATATAGATAGATGAATTTGGAACTCTAAATCCAACATGGTTTCTAGTAGCTCTTTGAAACTTGACAAAATAAAGGAATTCTCAGTTTTGTCTCTATGGTTTGTTTCCTCTTAAAGTAGCCCTAGGCACAGACTGTGGAAAGCACTTTCATTGAGATGGGTTTCCAAGCTTCTAAGAAATAACGAGTTTCCAAAATACCAGCAAATATTTTTTCACACAATCTTGTTGATACTTGGTGGTAATGATCACTATATAAATCACACTTGGCTCACCAAATTTTTGTCTTCTAGGTTGAAGCGTTCGTCTACAGTAGCAGTTTTTATATTTAGGTTTCTCTCTGTTCTCTCTGATATAGATAGATGAATTTGAAACTCTAAATCCAACATGGTTTGTAGTAGCTCTTTGAAACTTGACAAAATAAAGAAGTTCTCAGTTTTTTTCTATGGTTTGTTTCCTCTTCAAGTAGCCCTATGCACAGACTGTGGAAAAGCACTTTCATTGAGAGGGGTTCCCAAGCTTCTAAGAAATAACGAGTTTCCAAATAACCAGCAAATATTTTTTCACCCAATTTTGATAATACTGGGTGGTCATGATCAGTACACAAATCCCACTTGGCTCACGAAATTCTGTTCTTCTAGGTTGAAGCGTTCTTCTACAGTAGCAGTTTTTATATTTAGGTTTCCCTCTGTTCTCTCCTATATAGATAGATGAATTTGGAACTCTAAATCCAACATGGTTTCTAGTAGCTCTTTGAAACTTGACAAAATAAAGGAATTCTCAGTTTTGTCTCTATGGTTTGTTTCCTCTTAAAGTAGCCCTAGGCACAGATTGTGGAAAGCACTTTCATTGAGATGGGTTGCCAAGCTTCTAAGAAATAACGAGTTTCCGAAATACCAGCAAATATTTTTTCACACAATCTTGTTGATACTTGGTGGTAATGATCAGTACACAAATCCCACTTGGCTCACCAAATTTAGTTCTTCTAGGTTGAAGCGTTCGTGTACAGTAGCAGTTTTTATATTTAGGTTTCCCTCTGTACTCTCCTATATAGATAGATGAATTTGAAACTCTAAATCCAACATGGTTTGTAGTAGCTCTTTGAAACTTGACAAAACAAAGGAGTTCTCAGATTTGTCTCTATGGTTTGTTTCCTCTTTATGTAGCCCTAGGCACAGACTGTGGAAAAGCACTTTCATTGAGAGGGTTTGCCAAGCTTCTACGAAATAACGAGTTTCGGAAATACCAGCAAATATTTTTTCACCCAATCTTGATGACACTTGGTGGTAATGATCAGTACACAAATCCCACTTGGCTCACCAAATTTTGTTCTTCTAAGTTGAAGCGTTCGTGTACAGTAGCAGTTTTTATATTTAGGTTTCCCTCTGTTCTCTCCTATATAGATAGATGAATTTGGAACTCTAAATCCAAGATGGTTTGTAGTAGCTCTTTGAAACTTGACAAAATAAAGGAGTTCTCAGATTTGTCTCTATGGTTTGTTTCCTCTTCAAGTAGCCCTAGGCACAGACTGTGGAAAAGCACTTTCATTGAGAGGGGTTGCCAAGCTTCTAAGAAATAACGAGTTTCTGAAATACCAGCGAACATTTTTTCACCCAATCTTGATGATACTTGTTGCTAATGATCAGTACACAAATCCCACTTGGCTCACCAAATTTTGTTCTTCTAGTTTGAAGCGTTCGTCTACAGTAGCAGTTTTCATATTTAGGGTTCCCTCTGTTCTCTCCTATATAGAAAGATGAATTTGGAACACTAAATCCAACATGGTTTGTAGTAGCTCTTTGAAACTTGACAAAATAAAGGAGTTCTCAGTTTTGTCGCTATGCTTTCTTTCCTCTTCAAGTAGCCCCAGGCACAGACTGTGGAAAAGCACTTTCATTGAGAGGGGTTCCCAAGCTTCTAAGAAATAACGAGTTTCCGAAATACCAGCAAATATTTTTTCACCCAATCTTGATGATACTTGGTGCTAATGGTCAGTACACAAATCCCACTTGGCTCACCAAATTTTGTTCTTCTAGGTTGAAGCGTTCGTCTACAGTAGCAGTTTTTATATTTAGGGTTCCCTCTGTTCTCTCCTATATAGAAAGATGAATTTGGAACTCTAAATCCAACATGGTTTGTAGTAGCTCTTTGAAACTTGACAAAATAAAGGAGTTCTCAGTTTTGTCGCTATGGTTTGTTTCCTCTTCAAGTAGCCCTAGGCACAGACTGTGGAAAAGCACTTTCATTGAGAGGGGTTCCCAAGCTTCTAAGAAATAACGAGTTTCCGAAATACCAGCAAATATTTTTTCACCCAATCTTGATGATACTTGGTGGTAATGATCAGTACACAAATCCCACTTGGCTCACCAAATTTTGTTCTTCTAGGTTGAAGCGTTCGTCTACAGTAGCAGTTTTTATATTTAGGTTTCACTCTGTTCTCTCATATATAGATAGATGAATTTGGAACTCTAAATCCAACATGGTTTGTAGTAGCTCTTTGAAACTTGACAATATAAAGGAGTTCTCACTTTTGTCTCTATGGTTTGTTTCCTCTTCAAGTAGCCCTAGGCACAGACTGTGGAAAAGCACTTTCATTGAGATGTGTTGCCAAGCTTCTAAGAAATAACGAGTTTCCGAAATACCAGCAAATATTTTTTCACACAATCTTGTTGATACGTGGTGGTAATGATCAGTACACAAATCCCACTTGGCTCACCAAATTTTGATCTTCTAGGTTGAAGCGTTCGTGTACAGTAGCAGTTTTTATATTTAGGTTTCCCTCTGTTCTCTCCTATATAGATAGATGAATTTGGAACTCTAAATCCAACATGGTTTGTAGTAGCTCTTTGAAAATTGACAAAATAAAGGAGTTCTCAGATTTGTCTCTATGGTTTGTTTCCTCTTCAAGTAGCCCTAGGCACAGACTGTGGAAAAGCACTTTCATTGAGAGGGGTTGCCAAGCTTCTAAGAAATAACGAGTTTCTGAAATACCAGCGAACATTTTTTCACCCAATCTTGATGATACTTGTTGCTAATGATCAGTACACAAATCCCACTTGGCTCACCAAATTTTGTTCTTCTAGGTTGAAGCGTTCGTCTACAGTAGCAGTTTTTATATTTAGGGTTCCCTCTGTTCTCTCCTATATAGAAAGATGAATTTGGAACTCTAAATCCAACATGGTTTGTAGTAGCTCTTTGAAACTTGACAAAATAAAGGAGTTCTCAGTTTTGTCTCTATGGTTTGTTTCCTCTTAAAGTAGCCCTAGGCACAGATTGTGGAAAGCACTTTCATTGAGAGGGGTTCCCAAGCTTCTAAGAAATAACGAGTTTCCGAAATACCAGCAAATATTTTTTCACCCAATCTTGATGATACTTGGTGCTAATGGTCAGTCCACAAATCCCACTTGGCTCACCAAATTTTGTTCTTCTAGGTTGAAGCGTTCGTCTACAGTAGCAGTTTTTATATTTAGGTTTCTCTCTGTTCTCTCCTATATAGATAGATGAATTTGGAACTCTAAATCCAACATGGTTTGTAGTAGCTCTTTGAAACTTGACAAAATAAAGGAGTTCTCAGTTTTGTCGCTATGGTTTGTTTCCTCTTCAAGTAGCCCTATGCACAGACTGTGGAAAAGCACTTTCATTGAGAGGGGTTCCCAAGCTTCTAAGAAATAACGAGTTTCCAAATAACCAGCAAATATTTTTTCACCCAATTTTGATAATACTGGGTGGTCATGATCAGTACACAAATCCCACTTGGCTCACGAAATTCTGTTCTTCTAGGTTGAAGCGTTCTTCTACAGTAGCAGTTTTTATATTTAGGTTTCCCTCTGTTCTCTCCTATATAGATAGATGAATTTGGAACTCTAAATCCAACATGGTTTGTAGTAGCTCTTTGAAACTTGACAAACAAAGGAGTTCTCAGTTTTGTCTCTATGGTTTGTTTCCTCTTAAAGTAGCCCTAGGCACAGATTGTGGAAAGCACTTTCATTGAGATGGGTTGCCAAGCTTCTAAGAAATAACGAGTTTCCGAAATACCAGCAAATATTTTTTCACACAATCTTGTTGATACTTGGTGGTAATGATCAGTACACAAATCCCACTTGGCTCACCAAATTTAGTTCTTCTAGGTTGAAGCGTTCGTGTACAGTAGCAGTTTTTATATTTAGGTTTCCCTCTGTACTCTCCTATATAGATAGATGAATTTGAAACTCTAAATCCAACATGGTTTGTAGTAGCTCTTTGAAACTTGACAAAACAAAGGAGTTCTCAGATTTGTCTCTATGGTTTGTTTCCTCTTTATGTAGCCCTAGGCACAGACTGTGGAAAAGCACTTCCATTGAGAGGGTTTGCCAAGCTTCTACGAAATAACGAGTTTCGGAAATACCAGCAAATATTTTTTCACCCAATCTTGATGACACTTGGTGGTAATGATCAGTACACAAATCCCACTTGGCTCACCAAATTTTGTTCTTCTAAGTTGAAGCGTTCGTGTACAGTAGCAGTTTTTATATTTAGGTTTCCCTCTGTTCTCTCCTATATAGATAGATGAATTTGGAACTCTAAATCCAAGATGGTTTGTAGTAGCTCTTTGAAACTTGACAAAATAAAGGAGTTCTCAGATTTGTCTCTATGGTTTGTTTCCTCTTCAAGTAGCCCTAGGCACAGACTGTGGAAAAGCACTTTCATTGAGAGGGGTTGCCAAGCTTCTAAGAAATAACGAGTTTCTGAAATACCAGCGAACATTTTTTCACCCAATCTTGATGATACTTGTTGCTAATGATCAGTACACAAATCCCACTTGGCTCACCAAATTTTGTTCTTCTAGTTTGAAGCGTTCGTCTACAGTAGCAGTTTTCATATTTAGGGTTCCCTCTGTTCTCTCCTATATAGAAAGATGAATTTGGAACACTAAATCCAACATGGTTTGTAGTAGCTCTTTGAAACTTGACAAAATAAAGGAGTTCTCAGTTTTGTCGCTATGCTTTCTTTCCTCTTCAAGTAGCCCCAGGCACAGACTGTGGAAAAGCACTTTCATTGAGAGGGGTTCCCAAGCTTCTAAGAAATAACGAGTTTCCGAAATACCAGCAAATATTTTTTCACCCAATCTTGATGATACTTGGTGCTAATGGTCAGTACACAAATCCCACTTGGCTCACCAAATTTTGTTCTTCTAGGTTGAAGCGTTCGTCTACAGTAGCAGTTTTTATATTTAGGGTTCCCTCTGTTCTCTCCTATATAGAAAGATGAATTTGGAACTCTAAATCCAACATGGTTTGTAGTAGCTCTTTGAAACTTGACAAAATAAAGGAGTTCTCAGTTTTGTCGCTATGGTTTGTTTCCTCTTCAAGTAGCCCTAGGCACAGACTGTGGAAAAGCACTTTCATTGAGAGGGGTTCCCAAGCTTCTAAGAAATAACGAGTTTCCGAAATACCAGCAAATATTTTTTCACCCAATCTTGATGATACTTGGTGGTAATGATCAGTACACAAATCCCACTTGGCTCACCAAATTTTGTTCTTCTAGGTTGAAGCGTTCGTCTACAGTAGCAGTTTTTATATTTAGGTTTCACTCTGTTCTCTCATATATAGATAGATGAATTTGGAACTCTAAATCCAACATGGTTTGTAGTAGCTCTTTGAAACTTGACAATATAAAGGAGTTCTCACTTTTGTCTCTATGGTTTGTTTCCTCTTCAAGTAGCCCTAGGCACAGACTGTGGAAAAGCACTTTCATTGAGATGTGTTGCCAAGCTTCTAAGAAATACCGAGTTTCCGAAATACCAGCAAATATTTTTTCACACAATCTTGTTGATACGTGGTGGTAATGATCAGTACACAAATCCCACTTGGCTCACCAAATTTTGTTCTTCTAGGTTGAAGCGTTCGTCTACAGTAGCAGTTTTTATATTTAGGTTTCTCTCTGTTCTCTCCTATATAGATAGATGAATTTGGAACTCTAAATCCAACATGGTTTTTAGTAGCTCTTTGAAACTTGACAAAATAAAGGAGGTCTCAGATTTGTCTCTATGGTTTGTTTCCTCTTCAAGTAGCCCTAGGCACAGACTGTGGAAAAGCACTTTCATTGAGAGGGGTTGCCAAGCTTCTAAGAAATAACGAGTTTCCGAAATACCAGCAAATATTTTTTCACCCAATCTTGATGATACTTGGTGGTAATGATCAGTCCTCAAATCCCACTTGGCTCACCAAATTTTGTTCTTCTAGGTTGAAGCGTTCGTCTACAGTAGCAGTTTTTATATTTAGGTTTCCCTCTGTTCTCTCCTATATAGATAGATGAATTTGGAACTCTAAATCCAACATGGTTTCTAGTAGCTCTTTGAAACTTGACAAAATAAAGGAATTCTCAGTTTTGTCTCTATGGTTTGTTTCCTCTTAATGTAGCCCTATGCACAGACTGTGGAAAAGCACTTTCATTGGGAGGGGTTCCCAAGCTTCTAAGAAATAACGAGTTTCTGAAATACCAGCAAATATTTTTTCACACAATCTTGTTGATACTTGGTGGTAATGATCACTATACAAATCCCACTTGGCTCACCAAATTTTTGTCTTCTAGGTTGAAGCGTTCGTCTACAGTAGCAGTTTTTATATTTAGGTTTCTCTTTTGTCTGCGATATAGATAGATGAATTTGAAACTCTAAATCCAACATGGTTTGTAGTAGCTCTTTGAAACTTGACAAAATAAAGAAGTTCTCAGATTTTTTTCTATGGTTTGTTTCCTCTTCAAGTAGCCCTATGCACAGACTGTGGAAAAGCACTTTCATTGAGAGGGGTTCCCAAGCTTCTAAGAAATAACGAGTTTCCGAATTACCAGCAAATATTTTTTCACCCAATTTTGATAATACTGGGTGGTCATGATCAGTACACAAATCCCAGTTGGCTCAAGAAATTCTGTTCTTATAGGTTGAAGCGTTCTTCTACAGTAGCAGTTTTTATATTTAGGTTTCCCTCTGTTCTCTCCTATATAGATAGATGAATTTGGAACTCTAAATCCAACATGGTTTGTAGTAGCTCTTTGAAACTTGACAAAACAAAGGAGTTCTCAGTTTTGTCTCTATGGTTTGTTTCCTCTTAAAGTAGCCCTAGGCACAGATTGTGGAAAGCACTTTCATTGAGATGGGTTGCCAAGCTTCTAAGAAATAACGAGTTTCCGAAATACCAGCAAATATTTTTTCACACAATCTTGTTGATACGTGGTGGTAATGATCAGTACACAAATCCCACTTGGCTCACCAAATTTTGTTCTTCTAGGTTGAAGCGTTCGTCTACAGTAGCAGTTTTTATATTTAGGTTTCTCTCTGTTCTCTCCTATATAGATAGATGAATTTGGAACTCTAAATCCAACATGGTTTGTAGTAGCTCTTTGAAACTTGACAAAATAAAGGAGGTCTCAGATTTGTCTCTATGGTTTGTTTCCTCTTCAAGTAGCCCTAGGCACAGACTGTGGAAAAGCACTTTCATTGAGAGGGGTTGCCAAGCTTCTAAGAAATAACGAGTTTCCGAAATACCAGCAAATATTTTTTCACCCAATCTTGATGATACTTGGTGGTAATGATCAGTCCTCAAATCCCACTTGGCTCACCAAATTTTGTTCTTCTAGGTTGAAGCGTTCGTCTACAGTAGCAGTTTTTATATTTAGGTTTCCCTCTGTTCTCTCCTATATAGATAGATGAATTTGGAACTCTAAATCCAACATGGTTTCTAGTAGCTCTTTGAAACTTGACAAAATAAAGGAATTCTCAGTTTTGTCTCTATGGTTTGTTTCCTCTTAAAGTAGCCCTAGGCACAGACTGTGGAAAGCACTTTCATTGAGATGGGTTTCCAAGCTTCTAAGAAATAACGAGTTTCCGATATACCAGCAAATATTTTTTCACACAATCTTGTTGATACTTGGTGGTAATGATCACTATACAAATCCCACTTGGCTCACCAAATTTTTGTCTTCTAGGTTGAAGCGTTCGTCTACAGTAGCAGTTTTTATATTTAGGTTTCTCTCTGTTCTCTCCGATATAGATAGATGAATTTGAAACTCTAAATCCAACATGGTTTGTAGTAGCTCTTTGAAACTTGACAAAATAAAGAAGTTCTCAGATTTTTTTCTATGGTTTGTTTCCTCTTCAAGTAGCCCTATGCACAGACTGTGGAAAAGCACTTTCATTGAGAGGGGTTCCCAAGCTTCTAAGAAATAACGAGTTTCCGAATTACCAGCAAATATTTTTTCACCCAATTTTGATAATACTGGGTGGTCATGATCAGTACACAAATCCCACTTGGCTCACGAAATTCTGTTCTTCTATGATGAAGCGTTCTTCTACAGTAGCAGTTTTTATATTTAGGTTTCCCTCTGTTCTCTCCTATAGAGATAGATGAATTTGGAACTCTAAATCCAACATGGTTTCTAGTAGCTCTTTGAAACTTGACAAACAAAGGAGTTCTCAGTTTTGTCTCTATGGTTTGTTTCCTCTTAAAGTAGCCCTAGGCACAGATTGTGGAAAGCACTTTCATTGAGATGGGTTGCCAAGCTTCTAAGAAATAACGAGTTTCCGAAATACCAGCAAATATTTTTTCACACAAACTTGTTGATACTTGGTGGTAATGATCAGTATACAAATCCCACTTGGCTCACCAAATTTTGTTCTTCTAGGTTGAAGCGTTCGTCTACAGTAGCAGTTTTTATATTTAGGTTTCACTCTGTTCTCTCCTATATAGATAGATGAATTTGGAACTCTAAATCCAACATGGTTTGTAGTAGCTCTTTGAAACTTGACAAAATAAAGGAGTTCTCAGTTTTGTCTCTATGGATTGTTTCCTCTTCAAGTAGCCCTACGCAGAGACAGTGGAAAGTACTTTCATTGAGTTGGGTTGCCAAGCTTCTAAGAAATAACGCGTTTCCGAAATACCAGCAAATATTTTTTCACACAATCTTGTTGATACTTGGTGGTAATGATCAGTACACAAATCCCACTTGGCTCACCAAATTTAGTTCTTCTAGGTTGAAGCGTTCGTGTACAGTAGCAGTTTTTATATTTAGGTTTCCCTCTGTTGTCTCCTATATAGATAGATGAATTTGGAACTCTAAATCCAACATGGTTTGTAGTAGCTCTTTGAAACTTGACAAAATAAAGGAGTTCTCAGATTTGTCTCTATGGTTTGTTTCCTCTTCAGGTAGCCCTAGGCACAGACTGTGGAAAAGCACTTTCATTGAGAGGGGTTGCCAAGCTTCTAAGAAATAACGAGTTTCCGAAATACCAGCAAATATTTTTTCACCCAATCTTGATGATACTTGGTGGTAATGATCAGTACAAAAATCCCACTTGGCTCACCAAATTTTGTTCTTCTAGGTTGAAGCGTTCGTCTACTGTAGCAGTTTTTATATTTAGGTTTCACTCTGTTCTCTCATATATAGATAGATGAATTTGGAACTCTAAATCCAACATGGTTTGTAGCAGCTCTTTGAAACTTGACAATATAAAGGAGTTCTCACTTTTGTATTTATGGTTTGTTTCCTCTTAAAGTAGCCCTAGGCGCAGACTGTGGAAAGCACTTTCATTGAGATGGGTTGCCAAGCTTCTAAGAAATAACGAGTTTCCGAAATACCAGCAAATATTTTTTCACCCAATGTTGATGATACTTGGTGGTCATGATCAGTACACAAATCCCACTTGGCTCACCAAATTTTGTTCTTCTAGGTTGAAGCGTTCGTCTACAGTAGCAGTTTTTATATTTAGGTTTCCCTCTGTTCTCTCCTATATAGATAGATGAATTTGGAACTCTAAATCCAACATGGTTTCTAGTAGCTCTTTGAAACTTGACAAAATAAAGGAATTCTCAGTTTTGTCTCTATGGTTTGTTTCCTCTTAATGTAGCCCTATGCACAGACTGTGGAAAAGCACTTTCATTGGGAGGGGTTCCCAAGCTTCTAAGAAATAACGAGTTTCTGAAATACCAGCAAATATTTTTTCACACAATCTTGTTGATACTTGGTGGTAATGATCACTATACAAATCCCACTTGGCTCACCAAATTTTTGTCTTCTAGGTTGAAGCGTTCGTCTACAGTAGCAGTTTTTATATTTAGGTTTCTCTTTTGTCTGCGATATAGATAGATGAATTTGAAACTCTAAATCCAACATGGTTTGTAGTAGCTCTTTGAAACTTGACAAAATAAAGAAGTTCTCAGATTTTTTTCTATGGTTTGTTTCCTCTTCAAGTAGCCCTATGCACAGACTGTGGAAAAGCACTTTCATTGAGAGGGGTTCCCAAGCTTCTAAGAAATAACGAGTTTCCGAATTACCAGCAAATATTTTTTCACCCAATTTTGATAATACTGGGTGGTCATGATCAGTACACAAATCCCAGTTGGCTCAAGAAATTCTGTTCTTATAGGTTGAAGCGTTCTTCTACAGTAGCAGTTTTTATATTTAGGTTTCCCTCTGTTCTCTCCTATATAGATAGATGAATTTGGAACTCTAAATCCAACATGGTTTGTAGTAGCTCTTTGAAACTTGACAAAACAAAGGAGTTCTCAGTTTTGTCTCTATGGTTTGTTTCCTCTTAAAGTAGCCCTAGGCACAGATTGTGGAAAGCACTTTCATTGAGATGGGTTGCCAAGCTTCTAAGAAATAACGAGTTTCCGAAATACCAGCAAATATTTTTTCACACAATCTTGTTGATACGTGGTGGTAATGATCAGTACACAAATCCCACTTGGCTCACCAAATTTTGTTCTTCTAGGTTGAAGCGTTCGTCTACAGTAGCAGTTTTTATATTTAGGTTTCTCTCTGTTCTCTCCTATATAGATAGATGAATTTGGAACTCTAAATCCAACATGGTTTGTAGTAGCTCTTTGAAACTTGACAAAATAAAGGAGGTCTCAGATTTGTCTCTATGGTTTGTTTCCTCTTCAAGTAGCCCTAGGCACAGACTGTGGAAAAGCACTTTCATTGAGAGGGGTTGCCAAGCTTCTAAGAAATAACGAGTTTCCGAAATACCAGCAAATATTTTTTCACCCAATCTTGATGATACTTGGTGGTAATGATCAGTCCTCAAATCCCACTTGGCTCACCAAATTTTTGTTCTTCTAGGTTGAAGCGTTCGTCTACAGTAGCAGTTTTTATATTTAGGTTTCCCTCTGTTCTCTCCTATATAGATAGATGAATTTGGAACTCTAAATCCAACATGGTTTCTAGTAGCTCTTTGAAACTTGACAAAATAAAGGAATTCTCAGTTTTGTCTCTATGGTTTGTTTCCTCTTAAAGTAGCCCTAGGCACAGACTGTGGAAAGCACTTTCATTGAGATGGGTTTCCAAGCTTCTAAGAAATAACGAGTTTCCGATATACCAGCAAATATTTTTTCACACAATCTTGTTGATACTTGGTGGTAATGATCACTATACAAATCCCACTTGGCTCACCAAATTTTTGTCTTCTAGGTTGAAGCGTTCGTCTACAGTAGCAGTTTTTATATTTAGGTTTCTCTCTGTTCTCTCCGATATAGATAGATGAATTTGAAACTCTAAATCCAACATGGTTTGTAGTAGCTCTTTGAAACTTGACAAAATAAAGAAGTTCTCAGATTTTTTTCTATGGTTTGTTTCCTCTTCAAGTAGCCCTATGCACAGACTGTGGAAAAGCACTTTCATTGAGAGGGGTTCCCAAGCTTCTAAGAAATAACGAGTTTCCGAATTACCAGCAAATATTTTTTCACCCAATTTTGATAATACTGGGTGGTCATGATCAGTACACAAATCCCACTTGGCTCACGAAATTCTGTTCTTCTATGATGCGTTCTTCTACAGTAGCAGTTTTATATTTAGGTTTCCCTCTGTTCTCTCCTATAGAGATAGATGAATTTGGAACTCTAAATCCAACATGGTTTCTAGTAGCTCTTTGAAACTTGACAAACAAAGGAGTTCTCAGTTTTGTCTCTATGGTTTGTTTCCTCTTAAAGTAGCCCTAGGCACAGATTGTGGAAAGCACTTTCATTGAGATGGGTTGCCAAGCTTCTAAGAAATAACGAGTTTCCGAAATACCAGCAAATATTTTTCACACAAACTTGTTGATACTTGGTGGTAATGATCAGTATACAAATCCCACTTGGCTCACCAAATTTTGTTCTTCTAGGTTGAAGCGTTCGTCTACAGTAGCAGTTTTATATTTAGGTTTCACTCTGTTCTCTCCTATATAGATAGATGAATTTGGAACTCTAAATCCAACATGGTTTGTAGTAGCTCTTTGAAACTTGACAAAATAAAGGAGTTCTCAGTTTTGTCTCTATGGATTGTTTCCTCTTCAAGTAGCCCTACGCAGAGACAGTGGAAAGTACTTTCATTGAGTTGGGTTGCCAAGCTTCTAAGAAATAACGCGTTTCCGAAATACCAGCAAATATTTTTTCACACAATCTTGTTGATACTTGGTGGTAATGATCAGTACACAAATCCCACTTGGCTCACCAAATTTAGTTCTTCTAGGTTGAAGCGTTCGTGTACAGTAGCAGTTTTTATATTTAGGTTTCCCTCTGTTGTCTCCTATATAGATAGATGAATTTGGAACTCTAAATCCAACATGGTTTGTAGTAGCTCTTTGAAACTTGACAAAATAAAGGAGTTCTCAGATTTGTCTCTATGGTTTGTTTCCTCTTCAGGTAGCCCTAGGCACAGACTGTGGAAAAGCACTTTCATTGAGAGGGGTTGCCAAGCTTCTAAGAAATAACGAGTTTCCGAAATACCAGCAAATATTTTTTCACCCAATCTTGATGATACTTGGTGGTAATGATCAGTACAAAAATCCCACTTGGCTCACCAAATTTTGTTCTTCTAGGTTGAAGCGTTCGTCTACTGTAGCAGTTTTTATATTTAGGTTTCACTCTGTTCTCTCATATATAGATAGATGAATTTGGAACTCTAAATCCAACATGGTTTGTAGCA
>NW_027517311.1:0-45527 GCF_048772815.1 Callospermophilus lateralis
GGCGAATAACACATTCAATGAAAGGCATTGTTAAGCTTTCAAAAAACTACCATCTCCTGAAATCACAACATATATTTTTTTCTTCCGTACTTCATGATACTTTCAAGTAATGAGCAGTACACCAATCAAACTTGGATGTCCAAGTTTTGTTCTCCTAGGTTGAAGCATTCGTTTGCAGGAACAGTTTGAATTTTTAGGTTTCACTGCGTTTTCTTCTATATTGACAGATGCAGTTAGAACTCTAAATTAAACACGGTTTGTGCTAGCTTCTTGAAATTTGACACTATACAGTAGTTCTACGTTCTAACTCTAAGGTTTGTTTCTTCTTGATGTAGCCTTAAGCAGAGACTGGCGAATAACTCATTCAATGAAAGGCGTTGGTAATCTGCCAAAAACTACAGTCTCCTGAAATCACAACATACATTTTTTCTTCCGACCTTCATGATACTTTCAAGTAATGAGCAGTACACCAATCAAACTTGGATGTCCAAGTTTCGTTCTCCTAGGTTGAAGCATTCGTTTGCAGTAGAAGTTTGAATTTTTAGGTTTCACTGCGTTTTCTTCTATATTGACAGATGCAGTTAGAAATCTAAAACAAACACTGTTTGTGCTAGCCTCTTGAAACTTGACACAATACAGTAGTTCTACGTTCTAATTCTAAGGTTTGTTTCCTCCTGATGTAGCCTTAAGCAGAGACTGGCGAATAACTCATTCAATGAAAGGCGTTGGTAGGCTGCCAAAAAACGACAGTCTCCTGAAATCACAACATATATTTTTTCTTCCGACCTTCATGATACTTTCAAGTAATGAGCAGTACACCAATCAAACTTGGATGTCCAACTTTCGATTTCCTAGGTTGAAGCATTCGTTTGCAGGAGAAGTTTGAATTTTTAGGTTTCACTGCGTTTTCTTCTATATTGACAGATGCAGTTAGAACTCTAAATCAAACACGGTTTGTGCTAGCCTCTTGAAACTTGACACAATACAGTAGTTCTACGTTCTAACTCTAAGGTTTGTTTCCTCTTGGTGTAGCCTTAAGCAGAGACTGGCGAATAACTCATTCAATGAAAGGCGTTGGTAGGCTGCCAAAAAACTACAGTCTCCTGAAATCACAACATATATTTTTTCTTCCGACCTTCATGATACTTTCAAGTAATGTGCAGTACACCAATCAAACTTGGATGTCCAAGTTTCGTTTTCCTAGGTTGAAGCATTCGTTTGCAGGAGCAGTTTGAATTTTTAGGTTTCACTGCGTTTTCTTCTATATTGACAGATGCAGTTAGAACTCTAAATCAAACACGGTTTGTGCTAGCCTCTTGAAACTTGACACAATACAGTAGTTCTACGTTCTAACTCTAAGGTTTGTTTCCTCTTGATGTAGCCATAAGCAGAGACTGGCGAATAACACATTCAATGAAAGGCATTGTTAAGCTTTCAAAAAACTACCATCTCCTGAAATCACAACATATATTTTTTCTTCCGAACTTCATGATACTTTCAAGTAATGAGCAGTACACCAATCAAACTTGGATGTCCATGTTTCGTTCTCCTCGGTTGAAGCATTCGTTTGCAGGAAGAGTATGAATTTTTAGGTTTCACTGCGTTTTCTTCTATAGTGACAGATGCAGTTAGAACTCTAAATCAAACACGGTTTGTGCTAGCCTCTTGAAACTTGACACAATACAGTAGTTCTACGTTCTAACTCTAAGGTTTGTTTCCTCTTGATGTAGCCTTAAGCAGAGACTGGCGAATAACACATTCAATGAGAGTCATTGTTAAGCTTCCAAAAAACTACCATCTCCTGAAATCACAACATATATTTTTTCTTCCGAACTTCATGATACTTTCAAGTAATGAGCAGTACACCAATCAAACTTGGATGTCCAAGTTTCGTTCTCCTAGGATGAAGCATTTGTTTGCAGGAACAGTTTGAATTTTTAGGTTTCACTGCGTTTTCTTCTATATTGACAGATGCAGTTAGAACTCTAAATCAAACACGGTTTGTGCTAGCCTCTTGAAACTTGACACAATACAGTAGTTCTACGTTCTAACTCTAAGGTTTGTTTCCTCTTGATGTAGCCTTAAGCAGAGACTGGCGAATAACACATTCAATGAGAGTCATTGTTAAGCTTCCAAAAAACTACCATCTCCTGAAATCACAACATATATTTTTTCTTCCGAACTTCATGATACTTTCAAGTAATGAGCAGTACACCAATCAAACTTGGATGTCCAAGTTTCGTTCTCCTAGGTTGACGCCTTCGTTTGCAGGAAGAGTATGAATTTTTAGGTTTCACTGCGTTTTCTTCTATAGTCACAGATGCAGTTAGAACTCTAAATCAAACACGGTTTGTGCTAGCCTCTTGAAACTTGACACAATACAGTAGTTCTACGTTCTAACTCTAAGGTTTGTTTCCTCTTGATGTAGCCTTAAGCAGAGACTGGCGAATAACACATTCAATGAGAGTCATTGTTAAGCTTCCAAAAAACTATCATCTCCTGAAATCACAACATATATTTTTTCTTCCGAACTTCATGATACTTTCAAGTAATGAGCAGTACACCAATCAAACTTGGATGTCCAAGTTTCGTTCTCCTAGGTTGAAGCATTCGTTTGCAGGAACAGTTTGAATTTTTAGGTTTCACTGCGTTTTCTTCTATATTGACAGATGCAGTTAGAACTCTAAATCAAACACGGTTTGTGCTAGCCTCTTGAAACTTGACACAATACAGTAGTTCTACGTTCTAACTCTAAGGTTTGTTTCCTCTTGATGTAGCCTTAAGCAGCGACTGGCGAATAACTCATTCAATGAAAGGCGTTGGTAGGCTGCCAAAATACTACAGTCTCCTGAAATCACAACATATATTTTTTCTTCCGACCTTCATGATACTTTCAAGTAATGTGCAGTACACCAATCAAACTTGGATGTCCAAGTTTCGTTCTCCTAGGTTGAAGCATTCGTTTGCAGGAGCAGTTTGAATTTTTAGGTTTCACTGCGTTTTCTTCTATATTGAAAGATGCAGTTAGAACTCTAAATCAAACACGGTTTGTGCTAGCCTCTTGAAACTTGACACAATACAGTAGTTCTACGTTCTAACTCTAAGGTTTGTTTCCTCCTGATGTAGCCTTAAGCAGAGACTGGCGAATAACACATTCAATGAAAGGCATTGTTAAGCTTTCAAAAAACTACCAACTCCTGAAATCACAACATATACTTTTTTCTTCCGTACTTCATGATACTTTCAAGTAATGAGCAGTACACCAATCAAACTTGGATGTCCAAGTTTTGTTCTCCTAGGTTGAAGCATTCGTTTGCAGGAACAGTTTGAATTTTTAGGTTTCACTGCGTTTTCTTCTATATTGACAGATGCAGTTAGAACTCTAAATTAAACACGGTTTGTGCTAGCTTCTTGAAATTTGACACAATACAGTAGTTCTACGTTCTAACTCTAAGGTTTGTTTCCTCTTGATGTAGCCTTAAGCAGAGACTGGCGAATAACTCATTCAATGAAAGGCGTTGGTAATCTGCCAAAAACTACAGTCTCCTGAAATCACAACATACATTTTTTCTTCCGACCTTCATGATACTTTCAAGTAATGAGCAGTACACCAATCAAACTTGGATGTCCAAGTTTCGTTCTCCTAGGTTGAAGCATTCGTTTGCAGTAGAAGTTTGAATTTTTAGGTTTCACTGCGTTTTCTTCTATATTGACAGATGCAGTTAGAAATCTAAAACAAACACTGTTTGTGCTAGCCTCTTGAAACTTGACACAATACAGTAGTTCTACGTTCTAATTCTAAGGTTTGTTTCCTCCTGATGTAGCCTTAAGCAGAGACTGGCGAATAACTCATTCAATGAAAGGCGTTGGTAGGCTGCCAAAAAACGACAGTCTCCTGAAATCACAACATATATTTTTTCTTCCGACCTTCATGATACTTTCAAGTAATGAGCAGTACACCAATCAAACTTGGATGTCCAACTTTCGATTTCCTAGGTTGAAGCATTCGTTTGCAGGAGAAGTTTGAATTTTTAGGTTTCACTGCGTTTTCTTCTATATTGACAGATGCAGTTAGAACTCTAAATCAAACACGGTTTGTGCTAGCCTCTTGAAACTTGACACAATACAGTAGTTCTACGTTCTAACTCTAAGGTTTGTTTCCTCTTGGTGTAGCCTTAAGCAGAGACTGGCGAATAACTCATTCAATGAAAGGCGTTGGTAGGCTGCCAAAAAACTACAGTCTCCTGAAATCACAACATATATTTTTTCTTCCGACCTTCATGATACTTTCAAGTAATGTGCAGTACACCAATCAAACTTGGATGTCCAAGTTTCGTTTTCCTAGGTTGAAGCATTCGTTTGCAGGAGCAGTTTGAATTTTTAGGTTTCACTGCGTTTTCTTCTATATTGACAGATGCAGTTAGAACTCTAAATCAAACACGGTTTGTGCTAGCCTCTTGAAACTTGACACAATACAGTAGTTCTACGTTCTAACTCTAAGGTTTGTTTCCTCTTGATGTAGCCATAAGCAGAGACTGGCGAATAACACATTCAATGAAAGGCATTGTTAAGCTTTCAAAAAACTACCATCTCCTGAAATCACAACATATATTTTTTCTTCCGAACTTCATGATACTTTCAAGTAATGAGCAGTACACCAATCAAACTTGGATGTCCATGTTTCGTTCTCCTCGGTTGAAGCATTCGTTTGCAGGAAGAGTATGAATTTTTAGGTTTCACTGCGTTTTCTTCTATAGTGACAGATGCAGTTAGAACTCTAAATCAAACACGGTTTGTGCTAGCCTCTTGAAACTTGACACAATACAGTAGTTCTACGTTCTAACTCTAAGGTTTGTTTCCTCTTGATGTAGCCTTAAGCAGAGACTGGCGAATAACACATTCAATGAGAGTCATTGTTAAGCTTCCAAAAAACTACCATCTCCTGAAATCACAACATATATTTTTTCTTCCGAACTTCATGATACTTTCAAGTAATGAGCAGTACACCAATCAAACTTGGATGTCCAAGTTTCGTTCTCCTAGGATGAAGCATTTGTTTGCAGGAACAGTTTGAATTTTTAGGTTTCACTGCGTTTTCTTCTATATTGACAGATGCAGTTAGAACTCTAAATCAAACACGGTTTGTGCTAGCCTCTTGAAACTTGACACAATACAGTAGTTCTACGTTCTAACTCTAAGGTTTGTTTCCTCTTGATGTAGCCTTAAGCAGAGACTGGCGAATAACACATTCAATGAGAGTCATTGTTAAGCTTCCAAAAAACTACCATCTCCTGAAATCACAACATATATTTTTTCTTCCGAACTTCATGATACTTTCAAGTAATGAGCAGTACACCAATCAAACTTGGATGTCCAAGTTTCGTTCTCCTAGGTTGAAGCATTCGTTTGCAGGAACAGTTTGAAATTTTAGGTTTCACTGCGTTTTCTTCTATATTGACAGATGCAGTTAGAACTCTAAAACAAACACGGTTTGTGCTAGCCTCTTGAAACTTGACACAATACAGTAGTTCTACGTTCTAACTCTAAGGTTTGTTTCCTCTTGATGTAGCCTTAAGCAGCGACTGGCGAATAACTCATTCAATGAAAGGCGTTGGTAGGCTGCCAAAATACTACAGTCTCCTGAAATCACAACATATATTTTTTCTTCCGACCTTCATGATACTTTCAAGTAATGTGCAGTACACCAATCAAACTTGGATGTCCAAGTTTCGTTCTCCTAGGTTGAAGCATTCGTTTGCAGGAGCAGTTTGAATTTTTAGGTTTCACTGCGTTTTCTTCTATATTGAAAGATGCAGTTAGAACTCTAAATCAAACACGGTTTGTGCTAGCCTCTTGAAACTTGACACAATACAGTAGTTCTACGTTCTAACTCTAAGGTTTGTTTCCTCCTGATGTAGCCTTAAGCAGAGACTGGCGAATAACACATTCAATGAAATCATTGTTAAGCTTTCAAAAAACTACCAACTCCTGAAATCACAACATATAGTTTTTTCTTCCGTACTTCATGATACTTTCAAGTAATGAGCAGTACACCAATCAAACTTGGATGTCCAAGTTTTGTTCTCCTAGGTTGAAGCATTCGTTTGCAGGAACAGTTTGAATTTTTAGGTTTCACTGCGTTTTCTTCTATATTGACAGATGCAGTTAGAACTCTAAATTAAACACGGTTTGTGCTAGCTTCTTGAAATTTGACACAATACAGTAGTTCTACGTTCTAACTCTAAGGTTTGTTTCCTCTTGATGTAGCCTTAAGCAGAGACTGGCGAATAACTCATTCAATGAAAGGCGTTGGTAATCTGCCAAAAAACTACAGTCTCCTGAAATCACAACATACATTTTTTCTTCCGACTTTCATGATACTTTCAAGTAATGAGCAGTACACCAATCAAACTTGGATGTCCATGTTTCGTTCTCCTAGGTTGAAGCATTCGTTTGCAGTAGAAGTTTGAATTTTTAGGTTTCACTACGTTTTCTTCTATATTGACAGATGCAGTTAGAAATCTAAAACAAACACTGTTTGTGCTAGCCTCTTGAAACTTGACACAATACAGTAGTTCTACGTTCTAACTCTAAGGTTTGTTTCCTCCTGATGTAGCCTTAAGCAGAGACTGGCGAATAACTCATTCAATGAAAGGCGTTGGTAGGCTGCCAAAAAACGACAGTCTCCTGAAATCACAACATATATTTTTTCTTCCGACCTTCATGATACTTTCAAGTAATGAGCAGTACACCAATCAAACTTGGATGTCCAAGTTTTGTTCTCCTAGGTTGAAGCATTCGTTTGCAGGAACAGTTTGAATTTTTAGGTTTCACTGCGTTTTCTTCTATATTGACAGATGCAGTTAGAACTCTAAATTAAACACGGTTTGTGCTAGCGTCTTGAAATTTGACACAATACAGTAGTTCTACGTTCTAATTCTAAGGTTTGTTTCCTCTTGATGTAGCCTTAAGCAGAGACTGGCGAATAACTCATTCAATGAAAGGCGTTGGTAGGCTACCAAAAAACTACAGTCTCCTGAAATCACAACATACATTTTTTCTTCCGACCTTCATGATACTTTCAAGTAATGTGCAGTACACCAATCAAACTTGGATGCCCAAGTTTCGTTCTCCTACGTTGAAGCATTCGTTTGCAGGAACAGTTTGAATTTTCAGGTTTCACTGCGTTTTCTCCTATATTGACAGATGCAGTTAGAACTCTAAATAAAACACGGTTTGTGGTAGCTTCTTGAAACTTGACACAATACTGTAGTTCTACGTTCTATCTCTAAGGTTTGTTTCCTCTTGATGTAGCCTTAAGCAGAGACTGGCGAATAACTCATTCAATGAACGGCGTTGGTAGGCTGCCAAAAAACTACAGTCTCCTGAATTCACAACATATATTTTTTCTTCCGACCTTCATGATACTTTCAAGTAATGTGCAGTACACCAATCAAACTTGGATGTCCAAGGTTCGTTCTCCTAGGTTGAAGCATTCGTTTGCAGGAGCAGTTTGAATTTTTAGGTTTCACTGCGTTTTCTTCTATATTGACGGATGCAGTTAGAACTCTAAATCAAACACGGTTTGTGCTAGCCTCTTGAAACTTGACACAATACAGTAGTTCTACGTTCTAACTCTAAGGTTTGTTTCCTCTTGATGTAGCCTTAAGCAGAGACTGGAGAATAACACATTCAATGAAAGGCATTGTTAAGCTTTCAAAAAACTACCATCTCCTGAAATCACAACATATATTTTTTCTTCCGAACTTCATGATACTTTCAAGTAATGAGCAGTACACCAATCAAACTTGGATGTCCAAGTTTCGTTCTCCTAGGTTGAAGCATTCGTTTGCAGGAAGAGTATGAATTTTTAGGTTTCACCGCGTTTTCTTCTATATTGACAGATGCAGTTAGAACTCTAAATCAAACACGGTTTGTGCTAGCCTCTTGAAACTTGACACAATACAGTAGTTCTACGTTCTAACTCTAAGGTTTGTTTCCTCTTGATGTAGCCGTAAGCAGAGACTGGCGAATAACACATTCAATGAAAGGCATTGTTAAGCTTTCAAAAAACTACCATCTCCTGAAATCACAACATATATTTTTTCTTCCGAACTTCATGATACTTTCAAGTAATGAGCAGTACACCAATCAAACTTGGATGTCCAAGTTTCGTTCTCCTAGGTTGAAGCATTCGTTTGCAGGAAGAGTATGAATTTTTAGGTTTCACTGCGTTTTCTTCTATAGTGACAGATGCAGTTAGAACTCTAAATCAAACACGGTTTGTGCTAGCCTCTTGAAACTTGACACAATACAGTAGTTCTACGTTCTAACTCTAAGGTTTGTTTCCTCTTGATGTAGCCTTAAGCAGAGACTGGCGAATAACACATTCAATGAGAGTCATTGTTAAGCTTCCAAAAAACTACCATCTCCTGAAATCACAACATATATTTTTTCTTCCGAACTTCATGATACTTTCAAGTAATGAGCAGTACACCAATCAAACTTGGATGTCCAAGTTTCGTTCTCCTAGGTTGAAGCATTCGTTTGCAGGAACAGTTTGAATTTTTAGGTTTCACTGCGTTTTCTTCTATATTGACAGATGCAGTTAGAACTCTAAATCAAACACGGTTTGTGCTAGCCTCTTGAAACTTGACACAATACAGTAGTTCTACGTTCTAACTCTAAGGTTTGTTTCCTCTTGATGTAGCCTTAAGCAGAGACTGGCGAATAACACATTCAATGAGAGTCATTGTTAAGCTTCCAAAAAACTACCATCTCCTGAAATCACAACATATATTTTTTCTTCCGAACTTCATGATACTTTCAAGTAATGAGCAGTACACCAATCAAACTTGGATGTCCAAGTTTCGTTCTCCTAGGTTGAAGCATTCGTTTGCAGGAGCAGTTTGAATTTATAGGTTTCACTGTGTTTTCTTCTGTAGTGACAGATGCAGTTAGAACTCTAAATCAAACACGGTTTGTGCTAGCCTCTTGAAACTTGACACAATACAGTAGTTCTACGTTCTAACTCTAAGGCTTGTTTCCTCTTGATGTAGCCTTAAGCAGAGACTGGCGAATAACTCATTCAATGAAAGGCGTTGGTAGGCTGCCAAAAAACTACAGTCTCCTGAAATCACAACATATATTTTTTCTTCCGACCTTCATGATACTTTCAAGTAATGTGCAGTACACCAATCAAACTTGGATGTCCAAGTTTCGTTCTCCTAGGTTGAAGCATTCGTTTGCAGGAGCAGTTTGTATTTTTAGGTTTCACTGCGTTTTCTTCTATATTGACAGATGCAGTTAGAACTCTAAATCAAACACGGTTTGTGCTAGCCTCTTGAAACTTGACACAATACAGTAGTTCTACGTTCTAACTCTAAGGTTTGTTTCCTCTTGATGTAGCCTTAAGCAGAGACTGGCGAATAACACATTCAATGAAAGGCATTGTTAAGCTTTCAAAAAACTACCATCTCCTGAAATCACAACATATATTTTTTCTTCCAAACTTCATGATACTTTCAAGTAATGAGCAGTACACCAATCAAACTTGGATGTCCAAGTTTCGTTCTCCTAGGTTGAAGCATTCGTTTGCAGGAAGAGTATGAATTTTTAGGTTTCACTGCGTTTTCTTCTATAGTGACAGATGCAGTTAGAACTCTAAATCAAACACGGTTTGTGCTAGCCTCTTGAAACTTGACACAATACAGTAGTTCTACGTTCTAACTCTAAGGTTTGTTTCCTCTTGATGTAGCCTTAAGCAGAGACTGGCGAATAACACATTCAATGAGAGTCATTGTTAAGCTTCCAAAAAACTACCATCTCCTGAAATCACAACATATATTTTTTCTTCCGAACTTCATGATACTTTCAAGTAATGAGCAGTACACCAATCAAACTTGGATGTCCAAGTTTCGTTCTCCTAGGTTGAAGCATTCGTTTGCAGGAACAGTTTGAATTTTTAGGTTTCACTGCGTTTTCTTCTATATTGACAGATGCAGTTAGAACTCTAAATCAAACACGGTTTGTGCTAGCTTCTTCAAACTTGACACAATACAGTAGTTCTACGTTCTAACTCTAAGGTTTGTTTCCTCTTGATGTAGCCTTAAGCAGAAACTGGCGAATAACTCATTCAATGAAAGGCGTTGGTAGGCTGCCAAAAAAGAATCCTGAAATCACAACATACATTTTTTCTTCCGACCTTCATGATACTTTCAAGTAATGTGCAGTACACCAATCAAACTTGGATGTCCAAGTTTCGTTCTCCTAGGTTGAAGCATTCGTTTGCAGGAGCAGTTTGAATTTTTAGGTTTCACTGCGTTTTCTTCTATCTTGACAGATGCAGTTAGAACTCTAAATCAAACACGGTTTGTGCTAGCTTCTTGAAACTTGAAACAGTACAGTAGTTCTACATTCTAACTCTAAGGTTTGTTTCCCTCTTGATGTAGCCTTAAGCAGAGACTGGCGAATAACTCATTCAATGAAAGGCGTTGGTAGGCTGCCAAAAAACGACAGTCTCCTGAAATCACAACATATATTTTTTCTTCCGACCTTCATGATACTTTCAAGTAATGAGCAGTACACCAATCAAACTTGGATGTCCAAGTTTCGTTCTCTAGTTGAAGCATTCGTTTGCAGGAGCAGTTTGAATTTTTAGGTTTCACTGCGTTTTCTTCTATATTGACAGATGCAGTTAGAAACTCTAAATCAAACACGGTTTGTGCTAGCCTCTTGAAACTTGACACAATACAGTAGTTCTACGTTCTAACTCTAAGGTTTGTTTCCTCTTGATGTAGCCTTAAGCAGAGACTGGCGAATAACTCATTCAATGAAAGGCGTTGGTAGGCTGCCAAAAAACTACAGTCTCCTGAAATCACAACATATATTTTTTCTTCCGACCTTCATGATACTTTCAAGTAATGTGCAGTACACCAATCAAACTTGGATGTCCAAGTTTCGTTCTCCTAGGTTGAAGCATTCGTTTGCAGGAAGAGTATGAATTTTTAGGTTTCACTGCGTTTTCTTCTATAGTGACAGATGCAGTTAGAACTCTAAATCAAACACGGTTTTTGCTAGCCTCTTGAAACTTGACACAATACAGTAGTTCTACGTTCTAACTCTAAGGTTTGTTTCCTCTTGATGTAGCCTTAAGCAGAGACTGGCGAATAACACATTCAATGAGAGTCATTGTTAAGCTTCCAAAAAACTACCATCTCCTGAAATCACAACATATATTTTTTCTTCCGACCTTCATGATACTTTCAAGTAATGAGCAGTACACCAATCAAACTTGGATGTCCAAGTTTCGTTCTCCTAGTTGAAGCATTCGTTTGCAGGAGAAGTTTGAATTTTAGGTTTCACTGCGTTTTCTTCTATCTTGACAGATGCAGTTAGAACTCTAAATCAAACACGGTTTGTGCTAGCTTCTTGAAACTTGAAACAGTACAGTAGTTCTACGTTCTAACTCTAAGGTTTGTTTCCTCTTGATGTAGCCTTAAGCAGAGACTGGCGAATAACTCATTCAATGAAAGGCGTTGGTAGGCTGCCAAAAAACGACAGTCTCCTGAAATCACAACATATATTTTTTCTTCCGACCTTCATGATACTTTCAAGTAATGAGCAGTACACCAATCAAACTTGGATGTCCAAGTTTCGTTCTCCTAGGTTGAAGCATTCGTTTGCAGGAGAAGTTTGAATTTTTAGGTTTCACTGCGTTTTCTTCTATATTGACAGATGCAGTTAGAACTCTAAATCAAACACGGTTTGTGCTAGCCTCTTGAAACTTGACACAATACAGTAGTTCTACGTTCTAACTCTAAGGTTTGTTTCCTCTTGATGTAGCCTTAAGCAGAGACTGGCGAATAACTCATTCAATGAAAGGCGTTGGTAGGCTGCCAAAAAACTACAGTCTCCTGAAATCACAACATATATTTTTTCTTCCGACCTTCATGATACTTTCAAGTAATGTGCAGTACACCAATCAAACTTGGATGTCCAAGTTTCGTTCTCCTAGGTTGAAGCATTCGTTTGCAGGAAGAGTATGAATTTTTAGGTTTCACTGCGTTTTCTTCTATAGTGACAGATGCAGTTAGAACTCTAAATCAAACACGGTTTTTGCTAGCCTCTTGAAACTTGACACAATACAGTAGTTCTACGTTCTAACTCTAAGGTTTGTTTCCTCCTGATGTAGCCTTAAGCAGAGACTGGCGAATAACTCATTCAATGAAAGGCGTTGGTAGGCTGCCAAAAAACTACAGTCTCCTGAAATCACAACATATATTTTTTCTTCCGACCTTCATGATAACTTCAAGTAATGAGCAGTACACCAATCAAACTTGGATGCCCAAGTTTCGTTCTCCTAGGTTGAAGCATTCGTTTGCAGGAAGAGTTTGAATTTTTAGGTTTCACTGCGTTTTCTTCTATATTGACAGATGCAGTTAGAACTCTAAATCAAACACGGTTTGTGCTAGCCTCTTGAAACTTGACACAATACAGTAGTTCTACGTTCTAACTCTAAGGTTTGTTTCCTCTTGATGTAGCCTTAAGCAGAGACTGGCGAATAACACATTCAATGAAAGGCGTTGGTAGGCTGCCAAAAAACTACAGTCTCCTGAAAATCACAACATATATTTTTTCTTCCGAACTTCATGATACTTTCAAGTAATGAGCAGTACACCAATCAAAATTGGATGTCCAAGTTTCGTTCTCCTAGGTTGAAGCATTCGTTTGCAGGAAGAGTATGAATTTTTAGGTTTCACTGCGTTTTCTTCTATAGTGACAGATGCAGTTAGAACTCTAAATCAAACACGGTTTGTGCTAGCCTCTTGAAACTTGACACAATACAGTAGTTCTACGTTCTAACTCTAAGGTTTGTTTCCTCTTGATGTAGCCTTAAGCAGAGACTGGCGAATAACACATTCAATGAAAGGCATTGTTAAGCTTTCGAAAAACTACCATCTCCTGAAATCACAACATATATTTTTTTCTTCCGAACTTCATGATACTTTCAAGTAATGAGCAGTACACCAATAAAACTTGGATGTCCAAGTTTTGTTCTCCTAGGTTGAAGCATTCGTTTGCAGGAACAGTTTGAATTTTTAGGTTTCACTGCGTTTTCTTCTATATTGACAGATGCAGTTAGAACTCTAAATTAAACACGGTTTGTGCTAGCTTCTTGAAATTTGACACAATACAGTAGTTCTACGTTCTAACTCTAAGGTTTGTTTCCTCTTGATGTAGCCTTAAGCAGAGACTGGCGAATAACTCATTCAATGAAAGGCGTTGGTAGGCTGCCAAAAAACTACAGTCTCCTGAAATCACAACATACATTTTTTCTTCCGACCTTCATGATACTTTCAAGTAATGAGCAGTACACCAATCAAACTTGGATGTCCATGATTCGTTCTCCTAGGTTGAAGCATTCGTTTGCAGTAGAAGTTTGACTTTTTAGGTTTCACTGCGTTTTCTTCTATATTGACAGATGCAGTTTGAAATCTAAAACAAACACGGTTTGTGCTAGCCTCTTGAAACTTGACACAATACAGTAGTTCTACGTTCTAACTCTAAGGTTTGTTTCCTCCTGATGTAGCCTTAAGCAGAGACTGGCGAATAACTCATTCAATGAAAGGCGTTGGTAGGCTGCCAAAAAACTACAGTCTCCTGAAATCACAACATATATTTTTTCTTCCGACCTTCATGATAACTTCAAGTAATGAGCAGTACACCAATCAAACTTGGATGCCCAAGTTTCGTTCTCCTAGGTTGAAGCATTCGTTTGCAGGAAGAGTTTGAATTTTTAGGTTTCACTGCGTTTTCTTCTATATTGACAGATGCAGTTAGAACTCTAAATCAAACACGGTTTGTGCTAGCCTCTTGAAACTTGACACAATACAGTATTTCTACGTTCTAACTCTAAGGTTTGTTTCCTCTTGATGTAGCCTTAAGCAGAGACTGGCGAATAACACATTCAATGAAAGGCGTTGGTAGGCTGCCAAAAAACTACAGTCTCCTGAAATCACAACATATATTTTTTCTTCCGAACTTCATGATACTTTCAAGTAATGAGCAGTACACCAATCAAACTTGGATGTCCAAGTTTCGTTCTCCTAGGTTGAAGCATTCGTTTGCAGGAAGAGTATGAATTTTTAGGTTTCACTGCGTTTTCTTCTATAGTGACAGATGCAGTTAGAACTCTAAATCAAACACGGTTTGTGCTAGCCTCTTGAAACTTGACACAATACAGTAGTTCTACGTTCTAACTCTAGGGTTTGTTTCCTCTTGATGTAGCCTTAAGCAGAGACTGGCGAATAACACATTCAATGAGAGTCATTGTTAAGCTTCCAAAAAACTACCATCTCCTGAAATCACAACATATATTTTTTCTTCCGAACTTCATGATACTTTCAAATAATGAGCAGTACACCAATCAAACTTGGATGTCCAAGTTTTGTTCTCCTAGGTTGAAGCATTCGTTTGCAGGAACAGTTTGAATTTTTAGGTTTCACTGCGTTTTCTTCTATATTGACAGATGCAGTTAGAACTCTAAATTAAACACGGTTTGTGCTAGCTTCTTGAAATTTGACACAATACAGTAGTTCTACGTTCTAACTCTAAGGTTTGTTTCCTCTTGGTGTAGCCTTAAGCAGAGACTGGCGAATAACTCATTCAATGGAAGGCGTTGGTAGGCTGCCAAAAAACTACAGTCTCCTGAAATCACAACATACATTTTTTCTTCCGACCTTCATGATACTTTCAAGTAATGAGCAGTACACCAATCAAACTTGGATGTCCATGTTTCGTTCTCCTAGGTTGAAGCATTCGTTTGCAGTAGAAGTTTGAATTTTTAGGTTTCACTGCGTTTTCTTCTATATTGACAGATGCAGTTAGAAATCTAAAACAAACACGGTTTGTGCTAGCCTCTTGAAACTTGACACAATACAGTAGTTCTACGTTCTAACTCTAAGGTTTGTTTCCTCCTGATGTAGCCTTAAGCAGAGACTGGCGAATAACTCATTCAATGAAAGGCGTTGGTAGGCTGCCAAAAAACTACAGTCTCCTGAAATCACAACATATATTTTTTCTTCCGACCTTCATGATAACTTCAAGTAATGAGCAGTACAGCAATCAAACTTGGATGCCCAAGTTTCGTTCTCCTAGGTTGAAGCATTCGTTTCCAGGAAGACTTTGAATTTTTAGGTTTCACTGCGTTTTCTTCTATAGTGACAGATGCAGTTAGAACTCTAAATCAAACACGGTTTGTGCTAGCCTCTTGAAACTTGACACAATACAGTAGTTCTACGTTCTAACTCTAAGGTTTGTTTCCTCTTGATGTAGCCTTAAGCAGAGACTGGCGAATAACACATTCAATGAAAGGCGTTGGTAGGCTGCCAAAAAACTACAGTCTCCTGAAATCACAACATATATTTTTTCTTCCGAACTTCATGATACTTTCAAGTAATGAGCAGTACACCAATCAAACTTGGATGTCCAAGTTTCGTTCTCCTAGGTTGAAGCATTCGTTTGCAGGAAGAGTATGAATTTCTAGGTTTCACTGCGTTTTCTTCTATAGTGACAGATGCAGTTAGAACTCTAAATCAAACACGGTTTGTGCTAGCCTCTTGAAACTTGACACAATACAGTAGTTCTACGTTCTAACTCTAGGGTTTGTTTCCTCTTGATGTAGCCTTAAGCAGAGACTGGCGAATAACACATTCAATGAGAGTCATTGTTAAGCTTCCAAAAAACTACCATCTGTTGAGAGCCACAGCCGAAGGGGCTCCAGCAAACTTTCAGACTGCCAGCTGATGATTGGCTCACAGCGGCCCCAGCAACATCTAGCTGATTGGCTCCTCTGCGGTGATGCTCATTGGGCTGTTTCCCTGCCCTTTCAGACCACGGAGCTACTCATTGTGGGACTTTTTTGGCTCCGCCCATGCAACCCAGCCAACCGGCCTCAAGAGCAGGAGGATTGTGGGAAGAAGAGGTTGTTGGGGTGTGTGTCTTGTGGGAAGCCGGTGGTGGCAGTTGGGCTCTGAGGGTTTTATTCCTGAGGAGCTGTTTTGTTTATCTTGTGTGGTTCTAAAAATAAAGTTAGTTTCTTTTGACAAGTGGCTCCTGAATTGTGCCCAGCCAGACTGCGGCATTTGGTGGCTCGCACGGGGAGCGACTGAGGGTAAGTAAACCGCTCGCCCCTGAGGGCAGGGTGAGAGGATGGGGAGCCATTTTAAGATTCCTCTTTTGTTTTGCTTCATTTTTGTTTTAAGTTGCCTGTCCCTGGAGATGAGTGAGACGGAAGAAAAACCGCTCACTTCTGAGGAAAAACTATTTACGTCTGAGGAACAGATAGGGAGAAAGGACGGATGCACATATAAGGAGGATAGAAAGGCTATAATGAATTTTTGTTGTTCCATTTTTATTTCATTCTGTCTCGGTTTTGTTTGGCGTCATCTTGTTGGGTTGTATTATAGTAGAAATACGGGATCAGAAATTAGTAAAAAACAAACTGAAAGAGTGTTAAGTAAATTGTTAGAGGAAGAAGGCATCCCAGTAAAATCAAGAGCAGTCAGGGCATACGTTGATACAATGCAAAAATGTAGCCCATGGCTTTTTAAGGAGGAGTTGTTAAATATATCACAATGGAACCATCATGGTGAAGATTTAAAAAGAATAGAAAAGAACAACCCAGGAACTCTGCCAGCTGGCACATTGGCATTGTGGGCGTTGGTATCTGGTTTTCTTAGTCCAAAACCTTCAATTCAGACAAAGGTAGAGGAAGGAGAAGATATATTGATTCAAGTAAATGAGGAGGTCTCTCAAGTTAGTCAGAAAGAGGAAAAGATTCAAGTAAAAGAGAAGGTCTTTCGAGCTAATCAGACAGAGAAAGAAAGTTTAGAGCAGAAAAAGCCATCAGGGGGAAAGTTACAAAAGGAGACTGCTACTAAAACCTTTCTATCACCAGAGGGCTTAAGTGTCCAACCAACAGCACCACCTCTACAGGAGACTGCTAGTAACACCTTTCTATCACCAGAGGACGTAAGTGTCCAACTGACAAGGCCACCTTCATATGCTGAGAGGCCCCCAACCCACGCAGTGGATAGTTCAGATCCTGAGACAGGATCTCAAGTATTAACATGCCCTGTATTTGAGGTAGGAGGGCAGCGAATTTACCAGACTTTAAATTTCAAAACAGTGAAGCAGCTAAAAGAGGCTGTAACAACCTATGGTCCTCAAGCACCCTTCACTGTAAGCTTGGTCGAATCCATTACCAACTTGAACATGACGCCAGCAGATTGGGCTAATATGTGTAAAGCTGTGCTAAATGGAGGACAATACCTGTTATGGAAGGTTGCCAATGAGGAATTTTGCAAGGAGACGGCTAGGCGAAATGCAGCAGCTGGTTATCCTCAGAGAAATCTAGATATGTTGTTAGGAAAGGGACCTTATGAGGGTCAGCACCAACAAATTGCATATGATCCTGGTGTATATTTACAAATTGCTGTAGATGCAGTTAAGGCATGGAAGACTTTACAAGGACATGGAGGTTTACAAGGTCAATTATCTAAGATAATACAAGGAACTAATGAATCTTATGCTGAATTTGTAGATAGGCTTATTCAAACAGCCACCAGAGTTTTTGGGAATACAGAACAAGCAATGCCATTAATAAAACAACTGGCTTATGACCAAGCGAATCGTTGGTGCAGAGATATCATTAGACCATGGAAACATGAAGATTTAAACACATATATTAAATTATGTAGAGACATTAATGAACAAGAGCAAGTCATGGCAGCTGCAGTAAAACAGGCTTTAGATGCCAGAGACATTAATGAACAAGGGAAAATTGTGGCAGCTGCAGTAAAACAGGCTTTAGATGCCAGAGACATTAATGAACAAGGGCAAATTGTGGCAGCTGCAGTAAAACAGGCTTTAGATTCCAGGCCAAGAACATGCTACAATTGTGAACAAACAGGACATTTTAAAAGGAATTGCCCCATAGGAGGAGGATTTAACAAAACTAGGTATCAAAGAAGTAGAATACCGGGTATTTGCCCACGATGCCGTAGAGGGAGACATTGGGCTAATGAATGCCGTTCTCAAACCACCATAGAGGGTACTCCATTATCAAAAAACGAACAAGGACCAAGTGTTTATCCACGATATCGTGGAGAAAGGCATTGGGCTCCATTGCCAAAAAATGGACAGGGGGGCCCAATGCTCCGGGGCCCAAAACCACAAATATACGGAGCACTGGAGGAACCCAGCAACCCCATCAGGGTAGTGCCCAGGACACATTGTCCATCAGATCCCTCATCAGACAAACCAGAGGGAGCGCAGGGTTGGACATCTGCGCCTCCGCCAGATCAGTACTAACTCCAAAGATGGGAGTTCAAATCATTCCCACAGGGGTGAAAGGACCTCTTCCCAAAGGAACAGTAGGCTTATTATTGGGACGCAGCTCTTCTACTCTAAAAGGGCTTATGATAAGTCCTGGGGTAATTGATCCCGATTATGAAGGTGAAATAAAAATTATAGCCAGTTCTCCAAATGGTATATCAGTAATTTCACCAGGAGATAGAATAGCACAGTTACTAATAATACCAAGCCTACATGATAAATTTTCCAGTCGTGCTATAGAAAGAGGTTCCAAGGGATTAGGCTCCACGGGTGTAGATTGGGCTATGCTGTCTTTAAATTTAGATTCTCGCCCCATGCTAAAACTAAATATTCAAGGACATGAATTTAATGGGCTACTGGATACAGGTGCAGACCTTAGCATCATCTCTCGTCAAGAATGGCCAAAACATTGGCCATTACAACAAGCCACTCAAACGCTTCGAGGCCTAGGAGTGGCTACTAATCCCCATAGAAGTGCAATGGTATTAGATTGGAAGGATCCTGAAGGATGTGAAGGAACTATACAGCCATATGTATTGGATTATCTTCCTATAAATTTATGGGGACGAGATGTCCTAGATCAATTAGGTTTGACATTAACAAATAACATCAACCAAAATGCACCCACTATTATGACTAGACAAGGTTTTAGGAAAGGAAAAAGATTAGGAAAACAAGAACAAGGTATAGCAGCACCAATACAAATAGATCAAGGAACAGACAGACATGGGTTGGATTTTCAGAAAGGGCCACTGAGACAATAAAAATTACTTGGAAATCAGAAAGACCAGTATGGGTTCCTCAGTGGCCCCTGACTAAAGAAAAGATACTAGTAGCCCATGATCTGGTCAAACAACAATTAGCAGAAGGACATATACAACCTTCTGTATCTCCCCATAATACTCCCATTTTTGTCATCAAAAAGAAATCTGGTAAATGGAGATTATTGCAAGATTTAAGAGCCATTAATAATGAGATGGTTATTATGGGACCTGCTCAATCGGGGATTCCTCAATTGTCTGCTTTGCCAAAAACTTGGTATGTTTTAGTTATAGATATTAAAGATTGTTTTTTTTCAATTCCAATTCATCCTGAGGATAGTCCACGTTTTGCATTTACTATCCCTGCTCTGAATCATGAAGGTCCTGATCAGAGATATGAATGGAAAGTACTCCCTCAAGGGATGGCTAACAGCCCAACTATGTGTCAAATTTATGTTAACAAAGCAATCCAGCCACTTAGAAATCAAAATCCTGAACTACAAATATTTCACTATATGGATGATGTATTATTAGCACACAAAGCTAAAAACACATTGCTAGACTGTTATGCCACACTTACAAACTTATTAAAAAATTATAATCTAGAGATAGCAATAGATAAAGTACAATTAAATTTTCCAATTAATTATTTAGGAGTTCTATTATCCTCAACCATGGTCCGCCCACCAAAAATTCAAATACGAGTAGATCAACTCAAATCACTTAATGACTTTCAAAAGTTATTAGGAGACATAAATTGGATAAGGCCTTATCTAGGTATACCAACAGGAGAGTTGGGACCTTTATTTGATATCCTAAAAGGTCCATCAGATCCAAATTCACCCCGAATGTTAACGCCTGAAGCAAGAAAGGCATTAAAAATCATTGAAACATATATGGAAAATATGCATTTGGATAGAATTGATATAAGTTTGCCTTTATTATTTATTGTACTGCCAACAAAAAATATTCCTACAGGAGTATTTTGGCAAGAAGGCCCATTATTATGGATACATTTATCTTATTCTCCTAACACTATTCTTACTAGGTATCCTGAGGCTGTAGGACAATTAATACTCAAAGGAATAAAAGCAGCAAAAGGAGTGTTTGGAATTTCTCCCAATAAAATTATTACTCCATATACTATGAATCAAATTGATGAGTTAGCTAATGAGTTAAATACTTGGGCAATAATCATGTGCAAATCTAATGTTTCATTTGATAACCACTTACCATCTAATCCTTTATTGTCTTTTTGGTCATCGCATCCTGTAATTTTTCCAAAAATGACAAGAAAAACACCTATCGGGAATGCTCCAAATATATTCACTGATGGATCAAATAATGGTACAGCAGCAATAGTTACACCTGATCAAACTTTTACATTTTTAGTACCCAAACAATCAGCTCAAAAGGTAGAGCTTAAGGCAGTATTACAGGCTTTTGTGATGTTTAAAAATTCTGTATTTAATTTATTTTCCGATAGTCAGTATATAGTTAATGCTATAGTATCCCTTGAAGATGCTGGTAGGATTTCCCCTTCCTCTACTATTTTCTTTTTGCTTTCCACTATACAAAGTCTAATCTGGGACAGAAAAGATCCATTCTTTATAGGACATATCAGGGCACATACAGGATTGCCTGGAGCCCTTAGTTTGGGCAATGATTTAGCAGATAAAACTACACATGACATACATATTTTCTCTACACTAGAAGAAGCTATAAATTTTCATAAAAAGTTCCATGTCAATGCTAATACTTTACAAAAGCGTTTTAAAATAACTAAGGAACAAGCTAGACAAATAATAAAACAATGTCAAAATTGTGTGACCTTTTTACCACAAGTTAATCTTGGAGTCAATCCTAAAGGATTGACACCTAACCATATTTGGCAGATGGACGTCACACACTTGCCAGAATTTGGAAAATTAAAATATTTGCATGTTACAGTTGATACTTCTTCTGGATTTTTGATGGGCTCCCTTCATGCCGGAGAAAAAACTAAAGATGTTATAGCTCATTGCTTACAAAATTTTGCCACTGTGGGCGTTCCAAAACAGTTAAAAACAGATAATGCCCCTGGTTATACTTCTACCTCTTTTAAACAATTTTGCTCATCATTTGGCATTACTCATATAACAGGAATCCCATACAATCCACAGGGACAAGGCATAGTTGAAAGAGCTCATCAAACTATTAAAATGTACTTATTAAAGCAAAAAGAAGGAATTGGGAAGGGGTATATATTCCCCAAAGATAAACTTAAAATAACCCTTTTTACTCTAAACTTTTTAAATTTGGATTCATCAGGGCTTAGTGCTGCGGAAAGGCATATGTGTCCAAAAAATGTACATAAGCCCAAGGTACTTTGGAAGGATATTCTAACAGGACAATGGAAAGGTCCTGACCCAGTAATTGTCTGGAGTCGGGGGTCTGTTTGTGTGTTTCCACAGGGAGAACAGCAGCCGATTTGGATTCCAGAGAGATTAACTAAGGTCCTGACCCAGTGATTGCCTGGAGTCGGGGGTCTGTTTATGTGTTTCCACAGGGAGAACAGCAGCTGATTTGGATTCCAGACAGATTAACTAAAGCGATTTCTACAGACCAAAAAGAAGATGTGATATCCAGAACTCCAGTTTGGTTATTCTTACATCTGCGACAGAACCAGAATGCTTTTTTCAATATCTATTTTATTATTGCCCTTTCCCATATTTTTTTTTTTTGAGCTCATACAGACCTTGGTTAATGTTTTGCTGATCAGTTCTATTTTTTGACTATAGAGTTTTTAAACATTGCAATGGAGATTTCACCTGTAAAAAGTTATAAGGCCTTTACTATTATGTTATGTGTTATATGTATTATGTGTGCACACTTGTGTTTTGTGTTTGAACGTACGTATGTCCATATGTCATATATGATGAGCGCTCATGAAAAAATGGATCCAAATAATTTTTTTTTATTCACGTGATTTAAATGGTTTAATTTAAATTGGGTAAACAGCTGTTGAAGATTGTTTTAAAATGTGAACAAAAAAGGAGGTTAACAGATCTGTTTGTTTACTTTCACCTTTCCTTTTCATTATATTTAATAATTCTCTTAAAGATAATGTAAATTGTTAAGAAAATTGTTTTCTTTTAATGCCTTCTGGAACGTTACATAATTTTTTCTTCAGCCATTATTGCCAAAATTCCTATCTTCATCCCAGTGCCGGTGAAGACAATGTAAATTGTTAAGAAAATTGTTTTCTTTTAGTGCTTTCTGGAATGTTACATAATTTTTTCTTTAGCCATTATTGTCAGAATTCCTATCTTCATCCCAGTACATGAAGACAAAGATAAAACCAATCTACAGCTTCTGCAATAGCCATCACTGAACTGCTTGCAGAACTTGCCTGGACTATGTATCACTTATATGCATTGTGAACTCACTTGTATGCATTGTGAACTATCTGTTGGTGCAGCAACTTCTGGTAGTGTTGGGGTATTTATGCTGATGGTGTCATCGGTGGTACAATTTTTCCAAAAGGAGCCGTCAGCTGGCTTGGTGTATCTTCCTCCCTTCTGTTTGTCATGATCGTTCAGCTAAAATTTGGGGGCCAACAGAGGTGAGGCAAAGAACCTCACCCCCCCGCTGGTACGAAGACCTCTACACAGGTGTGGCTGTATACTGGACTGGTAGTCAATGACGGGTAAGATCCAATTACTATGGTACCAACCTAAGACAGGAGGCTGACGCCTTGAGGTCAGCTCATCCAATAACGGGTAAGGACCATATGTACTATTGGACAACCTAAGGCAGACACGGTCCCTAAGCCACATGCTTCTTGTTTAAACAGAGAGGGGGAGATGTTGAGAGCCACAGCCGAAGGGGCTCCAGCAAACTTTCAGACTGCCAGCTGATGATTGGCTCACAGCGGCCCCAGCAACACCTAGCTGATTGGCTCCTCTGTGGAGATGCTCATTGAGCTGTTTCCCTGCCCTTTCAGACTACCAGCTGATGATTGGCTCACAGCGGCCCCAGCAACATCTAGCTGATTGGCTCCTCTGCGGTGATGCTCATTGGGCTGTTTCCCTGCCCTTTCAGACCACGGAGCTACTCATTGGGGGACTTATTTGGCTCCGCCCATGCAACCGAGCCAATCGGCCTCAAGAGCAGGAGGATTGTGGGAAGAAGAGGTTGTTGGGGTGTGTGGCTTGTGGGAAGCCGGTGGTGGCAGTTGGGCTCTGAGGGTTTTATTCCTGAGGAGCTGTTTTGTTTATCTTGTGTGGTTCTAAAAATAAAGTTAGTTTCTTTTGACAAGTGGCTCCTGAATTGTGCCCAGCCAGACTGCGGCAACCATCTCCTGAAATCACAACATATATTTTTTCTTCCGAACTTCATGATACTTTCAAGTAATGAGCAGTACACCAATCAAACTTGGATGTCCAAGTTTCGTTCTCCTAGGTTGAAGCATTCGTTTGCAGGAACAGTTTGAATTTTTAGGTTTCACTGCGTTTTCTTCTATATTGACAGATGCAGTTAGAACTCTAAATCAAACACGGTTTGTGCTAGCCTCTTGAAACTTGACACAATACACTAGTTCTACATTTTAACTCTAAGGTTTGTTTCCTCTTGATGTAGCCTTAAGCAGAGACTGGCGAATAACACATTCAATGAAAGGCATTGTTAAGCTTTCAAAAAACTACCAACTCCTGAAATCACAACATATATTTTTTTCTTCCGAACTTCATGATACTTTCAAGTAATGAGCAGTACACCAATCAAACTTGGATGTCCAAGTTTTGTTCTCCTAGGTTGAAGCATTCGTTTGCAGGAACAGTTTGAATTTTTAGGTTTCACTGCGTTTCCTTCTATATTGACAGATGCAGTTAGAACTCTAAATTAAACACGGTTTGTGCTAGCTTCTTGAAATTTGACACAATACAGTAGTTCTACGTTCTAACTCTAAGGTTTGTTTCCTCTTGATGTAGCCTTAAGCAGAGACTGGCGAATAACTCATTCAATGAAAGGCGTTGGTAGGCTGCCAAAAAACTACAGTCTCCTGAAATCACAACATACATTTTTTCTTCCGACCTTCATGATACTTTCAAGTAATGAGCAGTACACCAATCAAACTTGGATGTCCATGTTTCGTTCTCCTAGGTTGAAGCATTCGTTTGCAGTAGAAGTTTGAATTTTTAGGTTTCACTGCGGTTTCTTCTATATTGACAGATGCAGTTAGAAATCTAAAACAAACACGGTTTGTGCTAGCCTCTTGAAACTTGACACAATACAGTAGTTCTACGTTCTAACTCTAAGGTTTGTTTCCTCCTGATGTAGCCTTAAGCAGAGACTGGCGAATAACTCATTCAATGAAAGGCGTTGGTAGGCTGCCAAAAAACTACAGTCTCCTGAAATCACAACATATATTTTTTCTTCCGACCTTCATGATAACTTCAAGTAATGAGCAGTACACCAATCAAACTTGGATGCCCAAGTTTCGTTCTCCTAGGTTGAAGCATTCGTTTGCAGGAAGAGTATGAATTTTTAGGTTTCACTGCGTTTTCTTCTATAGTGACAGATGCAGTTAGAACTCTAAATCAAACACGGTTTGTGCTAGCCTCTTGAAACTTGACACAATACAGTAGTTCTACGTTCTAACTCTAAGGTTTGTTTCCTCTTGATGTAGCCTTAAGCAGAGACTGGCGAATAACACATTCAATGAAAGGCATTGTTAAGCTTTCAAAAAACTACCATCTCCTGAAATCACAACATATATTTTTTCTTCCGAACTTCATGATACTTTCAAGTAATGAGCAGTACACCAATCAAACTTGGATGCCCAAGTTTCGTTCTCCTACGTTGAAGCATTCGTTTGCAGGAAGAGTATGAATTTTTAGGTTTCACTGCGTTTTCTTCTATATTGACAGATGCAGTTAGAACTCTAAATCAAACACGGTTTGTGCTAGCCTCTTGAAACTTGAAACAATACAGTAGTTCTACGTTCTAACTCTAAGGTTTGTTTCCTCTTGATGTTGCCTTAAGCAGAGACTGGCGAATCACACATTCAATGAGAGTCATTGTTAAGCTTCCAAAAAACTACCATCTCCTGAAATCACAACATATATTTTTTCTTCCGAACTTCATGATACTTTCAAGTAATGAGCAGTACACCAATCAAACTTGGATGTCCAAGTTTCGTTCTCCTAGGTTGAAGCATTCGTTTGCATGAACAGTTTGAATTTTTAGGTTTCACTGCGTTTTCTTCTATATTGACAGATGCAGTTAGAACTCTAAATCAAACACGGTTTGTGCTAGCTTCTTGAAACTTGACACAATACAGTAGTTCTACGTTCTAACTCTAAGGTTTGTTTCCTCTTGATGTAGCCTTAAGCAGAGACTGGCGAATAACTCATTCAATGAAAGGCTTTGGTAGGCTGCCAAAAAACTACAGAATCCTGAAATCACAACATACATTTTTTCTTCCGACCTTCATGATACTTTCAAGTAATGTGCAGTACACCAATCAAACTTGGATGTCCAAGTTTCGTTCTCCTAGGTTGAAGCATTCGTTTGCAGGAGCAGTTTGAATTTTTAGGTTTCACTGCGTTTTCTTCTATATTGACAGATGCAGTTAGAACTCTAAATCAAACACGGTTTGTGCTAGCTTCTTGAAACTTGACACAATACAGTAGTTCTACGTTCTAACTCTAAGGTTTGTTTCCTCTTGATGTAGCCTTAAGCAGAGACTGGCGAATAACTCATTCAATGAAAGGCGTTGGTAGGCTGCCAAAAAACGACAGTCTCCTGAAATCACAACATATATTTTTTTCTTCCGACCTTCATGATACTTTCAAGTAATGAGCAGTACACCAATCAAACTTGGATGTCCATGTTTCGTTCTCCTTGGTTGAAGCATTCGTTTGCAGGAGAAGTTTGAATTTTTAGGTTTCACTGCGTTTTCTTCTATATTGACAGATGCAGTTAGAAATCTAAAACAAACACGGTTTGTGCTAGCCTCTTGAAACTTGACACAATACAGTAGTTCTACGTTCTAACTCTAAGGTTTGTTTCCTCCTGATGTAGCCTTAAGCAGAGACTGGCGAATAACTCATTCAATGAAAGGCGTTGGTAGGCTGCCAAAAAACTACAGTCTCCTGAAATCACAACATATATTTTTTCTTCCGACCTTCATGATAACTTCAAGTAATGAGCAGTACACCAATCAAACTTGGATGCCCAAGTTTCGTTCTCCTAGGTTGAAGCATTCGTTTGCAGGAAGAGTTTGAATTTTTAGGTTTCACTGCGTTTTCTTCTATATTGACAGATGCAGTTAGAACTCTAAATCAAACACGGTTTGTGCTAGCCTCTTGAAACTTGACACAATACAGTAGTTCTACGTTCTAACTCTAAGGTTTGTTTCCTCTTGATGTAGCCTTAAGCAGAGACTGGCGAATAACACATTCAATGAAAGGCGTTGGTAGGCTGCCAAAAAACTACAGTCTCCTGAAATCACAACATATATTTTTTCTTCCGAACTTCATGATACTTTCAAGTAATGAGCAGTACACCAATCAAACTTGGATGTCCAAGTTTCGTTCTCCTAGGTTGAAGCATTCGTTTGCAGGAAGAGTATGAATTTTTAGGTTTCACTGCGTTTTCTTCTATAGTGACAGATGCAGTTAGAACTCTAAATCAAACACGGTTTGTGCTAGCCTCTTGAAACTTGACACAATACAGTAGTTCTACGTTCTAACTCTAAGGTTTGTTTCCTCTTGATGTAGCCTTAAGCAGAGACTGGCAAATAACACATTCAATGAGAGTCATTGTTAAGCTTCCAAAAAACTACCATCTCCTGAAATCACAACATATATTTTTTCTTCCGAACTTCATGATACTTTCAAGTAATGAGCAGTACACCAATCAAACTTGGATGTCCAAGTTTTGTTCTCCTAGGTTGAAGCATTCGTTTGCAGGAACAGTTTGAATTTTTAGGTTTCACTGCGTTTTCTTCTATATTGACAGATGCAGTTAGAACTCTAAATCAAACACGGTTTGTGCTAGCTTCTTGAAACTTGACACAATACAGTAGTTCTACGTTCTAACTCTAAGGTTTGTTTCCTCTTGATGTAGCCTTAAGCAGAGACTGGCGAATAACTCATTCAATGAAAGGCGTTGGTAGGCTGCCAAAAAACTACAGAATCCTGAAATCACAACATACATTTTTTCTTCCGACCTTCATGATACTTTCAAGTAATGTGCAGTACACCAATCAAACTTGGATGTCCAAGTTTCGTTTTCCTAGGTTGAAGCATTCGTTTGCAGGAGCAGTTTGAATTTTTAGGTTTCACTGCGTTTTCTTCTATCTTGACAGATGCAGTTAGAACTCTAAATCAAACATGGTTTGTGCTAGGTTCTTGAAACTTGAAACAGTACAGTAGTTCTAAGTTCTAACTCTAAGGTTTGTTTCCTCTTGATGTAGCCTTAAGCAGAGACTGGCGAATAACTCATTCAATGAAAGGCGTTGGTAGGCTGCCAAAAATGACAGTCTCCTGAAATCACAACATATATTTTTTCTTCCGACCTTCATGATACTTTCAAGTAATGTGCAGTACACCAATAAAACTTGGATGTCCAAGTTTCGTTCTCCTAGGTTGAAGCATTCGTTTGCAGGAAGAGTATGAATTTTTAGGTTTCACTGCGTTTTCTTCTATAGTGACAGATGCAGTTAGAACTCTAAATCAAACACGGTTTTTGCTAGCCTCTTGAAACTTGACACAATACAGTAGTTCTACATTCTAACTCTAAGGTTTCTTTCCTCTTGATGTAGCCTTAAGCAGAGACTGGCGAATAACACATTCAATGAGAGTCATTGTTAAGCTTCCAAAAAACTACCATCTCCTGAAATCACAACATATATTTTTTCTTCCGAACTTCATGATACTTTCAAGTAATTAGCAGTACACCAATCAAACTTGGATGTCCAAGTTTCGTTCTCCTAGGTTGAAGCATTCGTTTGCAGGAACAGTTTGAATTTTTAGGTTTCACTGCGTTTTCTTCTATATTGACAGATGCAGTTAGAACTCTAAATCAAACACGGTTTGTGCTAGCCTCTTGAAACTTGACACAATACAGTAGTTCTACGTTCTAACTCTAAGGTTTGTTTCCTCTTGATGTAGCCTTAAGCAGAGACTGGCGAATAACACATTCAATGAAAGGCATTGTTAAGCTTTCGAAAAACTACCATCTCCTGAAATCACAACATATATTTTTTTCTTCCGAACATCATGATACTTTCAAGTAATGAGCAGTACACCAATCAAACTGGATGTCCAAGTTTTGTTCTCCTAGGTTGAAGCATTCGTTTGCAGGAACAGTTTGAATTTTTAGGTTTCACTGCGTTTTCTTCTATATTGACAGATGCAGTTAGAACTCTAAATTAAACACGGTTTGTGCTAGCTTCTTGAAATTTGACACAATACAGTAGTTCTACGTTCTAACTCTAAGGTTTGTTTCCTCTTGATGTAGCCTTAAGCAGAGCCTGGCGAATAACTCATTCAATGAAAGGCGTTGGTACGCTGCCAAAAAACTACAGTCTCCTGAAATCACAACATACATTTTTTCTTCCGACCTTCATGATACTTTCAAGTAATGAGCAGTACACCAATAAAACTTGGATGTCCATGTTTCGTTCTCCTAGGTTGAAGCATTCGTTTGCAGTAGAAGTTTGAATTTTTAGGTTTCACTGCGTTTTCTTCTATATTGACAGATGCAGTTAGAAATCTAAAACAAACACGGTTTGTGCTAGCCTCTTGAAACTTGACACAATACAGTAGTTCTACGTTCTAACTCTAAGGTTTGTTTCCTCTTGATGTAGCCTTAAGCAGAGACTGGCGAATAACTCATTCAATGAAAGGCGTTGGTAGGCTGCCAAAAAACTACAGTCTCCTGAAATCACAACATATATTTTTTCTTCCGACCTTCATGATAACTTCAAGTAATGAGCAGTACACCAATCAAACTTGGATGCCCAAGTTTCGTTCTCCTAGGTTGAAGCATTCGTTTGCAGGAAGAGTTTGAATTTTTAGGTTTCACTGCGTTTTCTTCTATATTGACAGATGCAGTTAGAACTCTAAATCAAACACGGTTTGTGCTAGCCTCTTGAAACTTGACACAATACAGTAGTTCTACGTTCTAACTCTAAGGTTTGTTTCCTCTTGATGTAGCCTTAAGCAGAGACTGGCGAATAACACATTCAAGGAAAGGCGTTGGTAGGCTGCCAAAAAACTACAGTCTCCTGAAATCACAACATATATTTTTTCTTCCGAACTTCATGATACTTTCAAGTAATGAGCAGTACACCAATCAAACTTGGATGTCCAAGTTTCGTTCTCCTAGGTTGAAGCATTCGTTTGCAGGAAGAGTATGAATTTTTAGGTTTCACTGCGTTTTCTTCTACAGTGACAGATGCAGTTAGAACTCTAAATCAAACACGGTTTGTGCTAGCCTCTTGAAACTTGACACAATACAGTAGTTCTACGTTCTAACTCTAGGGTTTGTTTTCTCTTGATGTAGCCTTAAGCAGAGACTGGCGAATAACACATTCAATGAGAGTCATTGTTAAGCTTCCAAAAAACTACCATCTCCTGAAATCACAACATATATTTTTTCTTCCGAACTTCATGATACTTTCAAGTAATGAGCAGTACACCAATCAAACTTGGATGTCCAAGTTTCGTTCTCCTAGGTTGAAGCATTCGTTTGCAGGAACAGTTTGAATTTTTAGGTTTCACTGCGTTTTCTTCTATATTGACAGATGCAGTTAGAACTCTAAATCAAACACGGTTTGTGCTAGCCTCTTGAAACTTGACACAATACAGTAGTTCTACGTTCTAACTCTAAGGTTTGTTTCCTCTTGATGTAGCCTTAAGCAGAGACTGGCGAATAACTCATTCAATGAAAGGCGTTGGTAGGCTGCCAAAAAACTACAGTCTCTTGAAATCACAACATATATTTTTTCTTCCGACCTTCATGATACTTTCAAGTAATGTGCAGTACACCAATCAAACTTGGATGTCCAAGTTTCGTTCTCCTAGGTTGAAGCATTCGTTTGCAGGAAGAGTATGAATTTTTAGGTTTCACTGCGTTTTCTTCTATAGTGACAGATGCAGTTAGAACTCTAAATCAAACACGGTTTTTGCTAGCCTCTTGAAACTTGACACAATACAGTAGTTCTACGTTCTAACTCTAAGGTTTGTTTCCTCTTGATGTAGCCTTAAGCAGAGACTGGCGAATAACACATTCAATGAGAGTCATTGTTAAGCTTGCAAAAAACTACCATCTCCTGAAATCACAACATATATTTTTTCTTCCGAACTTCATGATACTTTCAAGTAATGAGCAGTACACCAATCAAACTTGGATGTCCAAGTTTCGTTCCCCTAGGTTGAAGCATTCGTTTGCAGGAACAGTTTGAATTTTTAGGTTTCACTGCGTTTTCTTCTATATTGACAGATGCAGTTAGAACTCTAAATCAAACACGGTTTGTGCTAGCCTCTTGAAACTTGACACAATACAGTAGTTCTACGTTCTAACTCTAAGGTTTGTTTCCTCTTGATGTAGCCTTAAGCAGAGACTGGCGAATAACACATTCAATGAAAGGCATTGTTAAGCTTTCGAAAAACTACCATCTCCTGAAATCACAACATATATTTTTTTCTTCCGAACTTCATGATACTTTCAAGTAATGAGCAGTACACCAATCAAACTTGGATGTCCAAGTTTTGTTCTCCTAGGTTGAAGCATTCGTTTGCAGGAACAGTTTGAATTTTTAGGTTTCACTGCGTTTTCTTCTATATTGACAGATGCAGTTAGAACTCTAAATCAAACACGGTTTGTGCTAGCCTCTTGAAACTTGACACAATACAGTAGTTCTACGTTCTAACTCTAAGGTTTGTTTCCTCTTGATGTAGCCTTAAGCAGAGACTGGCGAATAACACATTCAAGGAAAGGCGTTGGTAGGCTGCCAAAAAACTACAGTCTCCTGAAATCACAACATATATTTTTTCTTCCGAACTTCATGATACTTTCAAGTAATGAGCAGTACACCAATCAAACTTGGATGTCCAAGTTTCGTTCTCCTAGGTTGAAGCATTCGTTTGCAGGAAGAGTATGAATTTTTAGGTTTCACTGCGTTTTCATCTATAGTGACAGATGCAGTTAGAACTCTAAATCAAACACGGTTTGTGCTAGCCTCTTGAAACTTGACACAATACAGTAGTTCTACGTTCTAACTCTAGGGTTTGTTTCCTCTTGATGTAGCCTTAAGCAGAGACTGGCGATAACACATTCAATGAGAGTCATTGTTAAGCTTCCAAAAAACTACAATCTCCTGAAATCACAACATATATTTTTTCTTCCGAACTTCATGATACTTTCAAGTAATGAGCAGTACACCAATCAAACTTGGATGTCCAAGTTTCGTTCTCCTAGGTTGAAGCATTCGTTTGCAGGAACAGTTTGAATTTTTAGGTTTCACTGCGTTTTCTTCTATATTGACAGATGCAGTTAGAACTCTAAATCAAACACGGTTTGTGCTAGCCTCTTGAAACTTGACACAATACAGTACTTCTACGTTCTAACTCTAAGGTTTGTTTCCTCTTGATGTAGCCTTAAGCAGAGACTGGCGAATAACTCATTCAATGAAAGGCGTTGGTAGGCTGCCAAAAAACTACAGTCTCCTGAAATCACAACATATATTTTTTCTTCCGACCTTCATGATACTTTCAAGTAATGTGCAGTACACCAATCAAACTTGGATGTCCAAGTTTCGTTCTCCTAGGTTGAAGCATTCGTTTGCAGGAAGAGTATGAATTTTTAGGTTTCACTGCGTTTTCTTCTATAGTGACAGATGCAGTTAGAACTCTAAATCAAACACGGTTTTTGCTAGCCTCTTGAAACTTGACACAATACAGTAGTTCTACGTTCTAACTCTAAGGTTTGTTTCCTCTTGATGTAGCCTTAAGCAGAGACTGGCGAATAACACATTCAATGAGAGTCATTGTTAAGCTTCCAAAAAACTACCATCTCCTGAAATCACAACATATATTTTTTCTTCCGAACTTCATGATACTTTCAAGTAATTAGCAGTACACCAATCAAACTTGGATGTCCAAGTTTCGTTCTCCTAGGTTGAAGCATTCGTTTGCAGGAACAGTTTGAATTTTTAGGTTTCACTGCGTTTTCTTCTATATTGACAGATGCAGTTAGAACTCTAAATCAAACACGGTTTGTGCTAGCCTCTTGAAACTTGACACAATACAGTAGTTCTACGTTCTAACTCTAAGGTTTGTTTCCTCTTGATGTAGCTTTAAGCAGAGACTGGCGAATAACACATTCAATGAAAGGCATTGTTAAGCTTTCGAAAAACTACCATCTCCTGAAATCACAACATATATTTTTTTCTTCCGAACTTCATGATACTTTCAAGTAATGAGCAGTACACCAATCAAACTTGGATGTCCAAGTTTTGTTCTCCTAGGTTGAAGCATTCGTTTGCAGGAACAGTTTCAATTTTCAGGTTTCACTGCGTTTTCTTCTATATTGACAGATGCAGTTAGAACTCTAAATTAAACACGGTTTGTGCTAGCCTCTTGAAATTTGACACAATACAGTAGTTCTACGTTCTAACTCTAAGGTTTGTTTCCTCTTGATGTAGCCTTAAGCAGAGAATGGCGAATAACTCATTCAATGAAAGGCGTTGGTAGGCTGCCAAAAAACTACAGTCTCCTGAAATCAGAACATACATTTTTTCTTCCGATCTTCATGATAACTTCAAGTAATGAGCAGTACACCAATCAAACTTGGGTGCCCAAGTTTCGTTCTCCTAGGTTGAAGCATTCCTTTGCAGGAACAGTTTGAATTTTTAGGTTTCCCTCGTTTTCTCCTATATTGACAGATACAGTTAGAACTCTAAATTAAACACGGTTTGTGCTAGCTTCTTGAAACTTGACACAATACAGTAGTTCTACGTTCTAACTCTAAGGTTTGTTTCCTCTTGATGTAGCCTTAAGCAGAGACTGGCGAATAACTCATTCAATGAAAGGCGTTGGTAGGCTGCCAAAAAACTACAGTCTCCTGAAATCACAACATATATTTTTTCTTCCGACCTTCATGATACTTTCAAGTAATGAGCAGTACACCAATCAAACTTGGATGTCCATGTTTCGTTCTCCTAGGTTGAAGCATTCGTTTGCAGTAGAAGTTTGAATTTTTAGGTTTCACTGCGTTTTCTTCTATATTGACAGATGCAGTTAGAAATCTAAAACAAACACGGTTTGTGCTAGCCTCTTGAAACTTGACACAATACAGTAGTTCTACGTTCTAACTCTAAGTTTTGTTTCCTCCTGATGTAGCCTTAAGCAGAGACTGGCGAATAACTCATTCAATGAAAGGCGTTGGTAGGCTGCCAAAAAACTACAGTCTCCTGAAATCACAACATATATTTTTTCCTCCGACCTTCATGATAACTTCAAGTAATGAGCAGTACACCAATCAAACTTGGATGCCCAAGTTTCGTTCTCCTACGTTGAAGCATTCTTTTGCAGGAAGAGTTGGAATTTTTAGGTTTCCCTGCATTTTCTTCTATATTGACAGATGCAGTTAGAACTCTAAATCAAATACGGTTTGTGCTAGCCTCTTGAAACTTGACACAATACAGTAGTTCTACGTTCTAACTCTAAGGTTTGTTTCCTCTTGATGTAGCCTTCAGCAGAGACTGGCGAATAACACATTCAATGAAAGGCATTGTTAAGCTTTCAAAAAACTACCATCTCCTGAAATCACAACATATATTTTTTCTTCCGAACTTCATGATACTTTCAAGTAATGAGCAGTACACCAATCAAACTTGGATGTCCAAGTTTCGTTCTCCTAGGTTGAAGCATTCGTTTGCAGGAAGAGTATGAATTTTTAGGTTTCACTGCGTTTTCTTCTATAGTGACAGATGCAGTTAGAACTCTAAATCAAACACGATTTGTGCTAGCCTCTTGAAACTTGACACAATACAGTAGTTCTACGTTCTAACTCTAGGGTTTGTTTCCTCTTGATGTAGCCTTAAGCAGAGACTGGCGAATAACACATTCAATGAGAGTCATTGTTAAGCTTCCAAAAAACTACCATCTCCTGAAATCACAACATATATTTTTTCTTCCGAACTTCATGATACTTTCAAGTAATGAGCAGTACACCAATCAAACTTGGATGTCCAAGTTTCGTTCTCCTAGGTTGAAGCATTCGTTTGCAGGAACAGTTTGAATTTTTAGGTTTCACTGCGTTTTCTTCTATATTGACAGATGCAGTTAGAACTCTAAATCAAACACGGTTTGTGCTAGCCTCTTGAAACTTGACACAATACAGTAGTTCTTCGTTCTAACTCTAAGGTTTGTTTCCTCTTGATGTAGCCTTAAGCAGAGACTGGCGAATAACACATTCAATGAAAGGCATTGTTAAGCTTTCAAAAAACTACCATCTCCTGAAATCACAACATATATTTTTTTCTTCCGAACTTCATGATACTTTCAAGTAATGAGCAGTACACCAATCAAACTTGGATGTCCAAGTTTTGTTCTCCTAGGTTGAAGCATTCGTTTGCAGGAACAGTTTGAATTTTTAGGTTTCACTGCGTTTTCTTCTATATTGACAGATGCAGTTAGAACTCTAAATTAAACACGGTTTGTGCTAGCTTCTTGAAATTTGACACAATACAGTAGTTCTACGTTCTAACTCTAAGGTTTGTTTCCTCTTGATGTAGCCTTAAGCAGAGACTGGCGAATAACTCATTCAATGAAAGGCTTTGGTAGGCTGCCAAAAAACTACAGTCTCCTGAAATCACAACATATATTTTTTCTTCCGACCTTCATGATAACTTCAAGTAATGAGCAGTACACCAATCAAACTTGGATGCCCAAGTTTCGTTCTCCTAGGTTGAAGCATTCGTTTGCAGGAAGAGTTTGAATTTTTAGGTTTCACTGCGTTTTCTTCTATATTGACAGATGCAGTTAGAACACTAAATCAAACACGGTTTGTGCTAGCCTCTTGAAACTTGACACAATACAGTAGTTCTACGTTCTAACTCTAAGGTTTGTTTCCTCTTGATGTAGCCTTAAGCAGAGACTGGCGAATGACACATTCAATGAAAGGCGTTGGTAGGCTGCCAAAAAACTACAGTCTCCTGAAATCACAACATATATTTTTTCTTCCGAACTTCATGATACTTTCAAGTAATGAGCAGTACACCAATCAAACTTGGATGTCCAAGTTTCGTTCTCCTAGGTTGAAGCATTCGTTTGCAGGAAGAGTATGAATTTTTAGGTTTCACTGCGTTTTCTTCTATAGTGACAGATGCAGTTAGAACTCTAAATCAAACACGGTTTGTGCTAGCCTCTTGAAACTTGACACAATACAGTAGTTCTACGTTCTAACTCTAGGGTTTGTTTCCTCTTGATGTAGCCTTAAGCAGAGACTGGCGAATAACACATTCAATGAGAGTCATTGTTAAGCTTCCAAAAAACTACCATCTCCTGAAATCACAACATATATTTTTTCTTCCGAACTTCATGATACTTTCAAGTAATGAGCAGTACACCAATCAAACTTGGATGTCCAAGTTTCGTTCTCCTAGGTTGAAGCATTCGTTTGCAGGAGCAGTTTGAATTTTTAGGTTTCACTGCGTTTTCTTCTATATTGACAGATGCAGTTAGAAATCTAAATCAAACACGGTTTGTGCTAGCTTCTTGAAACTTGACACAATACAGTAGTTCTACGTTCTAACTCTAAGGTTTGTTTCCTCTTGATGTAGCCTTAAGCAGAGACTGGCGAATAACTCATTCAATGAAAGGCGTTGGTAGGCTGCCAAAAAACGACAGTCTCCTGAAATCACAACATATATTTTTTCTTCCGACCTTCATGATACTTTCAAGTAATGAGCAGTACACCAATCAAACTTGGATGTCCAAGTTTCGTTCTCCTAGGTTGAAGCATTCGTTTGCAGGAGAAGTTTGAATTTTTAGGTTTCACTGCGTTTTCTTCTATATTGACAGATACAGTTAGAAATCTAAATCAAACACGGTTTGTGCTAGCCTCTTGAAACTTGACACAATACAGTAGTTCTACGTTCTAACTCTAAGGTTTGTTTCCTCTTGATGTAGCCTTAAGCAGAGACTGGCGAATAACTCATTCAATGAAAGGCGTTGGTAGGCTGCCAAAAAACTACAGTCTCCTGAAATCACAACATATATTTTTTCTTCCGACCTTCATGATACTTTCAAGTAATGTTCAGTACACCAATCAAACTTGGATGTCCAAGTTTCGTTCTCCTAGGTTGAAGCATTCGTTTGCAGGAAGAGTATGAATTTTTAGGTTTCACTGCGTTTTCTTCTATAGTGACAGATGCAGTTAGAACTCTAAATCAAACACGGTTTGTGCTAGCCTCTTGAAACTTGACACAATACAGTAGTTCTACGTTCTAACTCTCAGGTTTGTTTCCTCTTGATGTAGCCTTAAGCAGAGACTGGCGAATAACACATTCAATGAGAGTCATTGTTAAGCTTCCAAAAAACTACCATCTCCTGAAATCACAACATATATTTTTTCTTCCGAACTTCATGATACTTTCAAGTAATTAGCAGTACACCAATCAAACTTGGATGTCCAAGTTTCGTTCTCCTAGTTTGAAGCATTCGTTTGCAGGAACAGTTTGAATTTTTAGGTTTCACTGCGTTTTCTTCTATATTGACAGATGCAGTTAGAACTCTAAATCAAACACGGTTTGTGCTAGCCTCTTGAAACTTGACACAATACAGTAGTTCTACGTTCTAACTCTAAGGTTTGTTTCCTCTTGATGTAGCCTTAAGCAGAGACTGGCGAATAACACATTCAATGAAAGGCATTGTTAAGCTTTCGAAAAACTACCATCTCCTGAAATCACAACATATATTTTTTTCTTCCGAACTTCATGATACTTTCAAGTAATGAGCAGTACACCAATCAAACTTGGATGTCCATGTTTCATTCTCCTATTTTGAAGCATTCGTTTGCAGTAGAAGTTTGAATTTTTAGGTTTCACTGCGTTTTCTTCTATAATGACAGATGCAGTTAGAAATCTAAAACAAACACGGTTTGTGCTAGCCTCTTGAAACTTGACACAATACAGTAGTTCTACGTTCTAACTCTAAGGTTTGTTTCCTCTTGATGTAGCCTTAAGCAGAGACTGGCGAATAACACATTCAATGAGAGTCATTGTTAAGCTTCCAAAAAACTACCATCTCCTGAAATCACAACATATATTTTTTCTTCCGAACTTCATGATACTTTCAAGTAATGAGCAGTACACCAATCAAACTTGGATGTCCAAGTTTCGTTCTCCTAGGTTGAAGCATTCGTTTGCAGGAGCAGTTTGAATTTTTAGGTTTCACTGCGTTTTCTTCTATATTGACAGATGCAGTTAGAACTCTAAATTAAACACGGTTTGTGCTAGCTTCTTGAAATTTGACACAATACAGTAGTTCTACGTTCTAACTCTAAGGTTTGTTTCCTCTTGATGTAGCCTTAAGCAGAGACTGGCGAATAACTCATTCAATGAAAGGCGTTGGTAGGCTACCAAAAAACTACAGTCTCCTGAAATCACAACATACATTTTTTCTTCCGAACTTCATGATACTTTCAAGTAATGTGCAGTACACCAATCAAACTTGGATGCCCAAGTTTCGTTCTCCTACGTTGAAGCATTCGTTTGCAGGAACAGTTTGAGTTTTCAGGTTTCACTGCGTTTTCTCCTATATTGACAGATGCAGTTAGAACTCTAAATTAAACACGGTTTGTGCTAGCTTCTTGAAATTTGACACAATACAGTAGTTCTACGTTCTAACTCTAAGGTTTGTTTCCTCTTGATGTAGCCTTAAGCAGAGACTGGCGGATAACTCATTCAAAGAAAGGCGTTGGTAGGCTGCCAAAAAACTACAGTCTCCTGAAATCACAACATACATTTTTTCTTTTGACCTTCATGATACTTTCAAGTAATGAGCAGTACACCAATCAAACTTGGATGTCCATGTTTCGTTCTCCTAGGTTGAAGCATTCGTTTGCAGTAGAAGTTTGAATTTTTAGGTTTCACTGCGTTTTCTTCTATATTGACAGATGCAGTTAGAAATCTAAAACAAACACGGTTTGTGCTAGCCTCTTGAAACTTGACACAATACAGTAGTTCTACGTTCTAACTCTAAGGTTTGTTTCCTCCTGATGTAGCCTTAAGCAGAGACTGGCGAATAACTCATTCAATGAAAGGCGTTGGTAGGCTGCCAAAAAACTACAGTCTCCTGAAATCACAACATATATTTTTTCTTCCGACCTTCATGATAACTTCAAGTAATGAGCAGTACACCAATCAAACTTGGATGCCCAAGTTTCGTTCTCCTAGGTTGAAGCATTCGTTTGCAGGAAGAGTTTGAATTTTTAGGTTTCACTGCGTTTTCTTCTATATTGACAGATGCAGTTAGAACTCTAAATCAAACACGGTTTGTGCTAGCCTCTTGAAACTTGACACAATACAGTAGTTCTACGTTCTAACTCTAAGGTTTGTTTCCTCTTGATGTAGCCTTAAGCAGAGACTGGCGAATAACACATTCAATGAAAGGCGTTGGTAGGCTGCCAAAAAACTACAGTCTCCTGAAATCACAACATATATTTTTTCTTCCGAACTTCATGATACTTTCAAGTAATGAGCAGTACACCAATCAAACTTGGATGTCCAAGTTTCGTTCTCCTAGGTTGAAGCATTCGTTTGCAGGAAGAGTAGAATTTTTAGGTTTCACTGCGTTTTCTTCTATAGTGACAGATGCAGTTAGAACTCTAAATCAAACACGGTTTGTGCTAGCCTCTTGAAACGTGACACAATACAGTAGTTCTACGTTCTAACTCTAGGGTTTGTTTCCTCTTGATGTAGCCTTAAGCAGAGACTGGCGAATAACACATTCAATGAGAGTCATTGTTAAGCTTCCAAAAAACTACCATCTCCTGAAATCACAACATATATTTTTTCTTCCGAACTTCATGATACTTTCAAGTAATGAGCAGTACACCAATCAAACTTGGATGTCCAAGTTTCGTTCTCCTAGGTTGAAGCATTCATTTGCAGGAGCAGTTTGAATTTTTAGGTTTCACTGCGTTTTCTTCTATATTGACAGATGCAGTTAGAACTCTAAATCAAACACGGTTTGTGCTAGCTTCTTGAAACTTGACACAATACAGTAGTTCTACGTTCTAACTCTAAGGTTTGTTTCCTCTTGATGTAGCCTTAAGCAGAGACTGGCGAATAACTCATTCAATGAAAGGCGTTGGTAGGCTGCCAAAAAACGACAGTCTCCTGAAATCACAACATATATTTTTTCTTCCGACCTTCATGATACTTTCAAGTAATGAGCAGTACACCAATCAAACTTGGATGTCCAAGTTTCGTTCTCCTAGGTTGAAGCATTCGTTTGCAGGAGAAGTTTGAATTTTAGGTTTCACTGCGTTTTCTTCTATATTGACAGATGCAGTTAGAAATCTAAATCAAACACGGTTTGTGCTAGCCTCTTGAAACTTGACACAATACAGTAGTTCTACGTTCTAACTCTAAGGTTTGTTTCCCCTTGATGTAGCCTTAAGCAGAGACTGGCGAATAACTCATTCAATGAAAGGCGTTGGTAGGCTGCCAAAAAACTACAGTCTCCTGAAATCACAACATATATTTTTTCTTCCGACCTTCATGATACTTTCAAGTAATGTTCAGTACACCAATCAAACTTGGATGTCCAAGTTTCGTTCTCCTAGGTAGAATCATTCGTTTGCAGGAAGAGTATGAATTTTTAGGTTTCACTGCGTTTTCTTCTATAGTGACAGATGCAGTTAGAACTCTAAATCAAACACGGTTTGTGCTAGCCTCTTGAAACTTGACACAATACAGTAGTTCTACGTTCTACCTCTCAGGTTTGTTTCCTCTTGATGTAGCCTTAAGCAGAGACTGGCGAATAACACATTCAATGAGAGTCATTGTTAAGCTTCCAAAAAACTACCATCTCCTGAAATCACAACATATATTTTTTCTTCCGAACTTCATGATACTTTCAAGTAATTACCAGTACACCAATCAAACTTGGATGTCCAAGTTTCGTTCTCCTAGTTTGAAGCATTCGTTTGCAGGAACAGTTTGAAATTTTAGGTTTCACTGCGTTTTCTTCTATATTGACAGATGCAGTTAGAACTCTAAATCAAACACGGTTTGTGCTAGCCTCTTGAAACTTGACACAATACAGTAGTTCTACGTTCTAACTCTAAGGTTTGTTTCCTCTTGATGTAGCCTTAAGCAGAGACTGGCGAATAACACATTCAATGAAAGGCATTGTTAAGCTTTCGAAAAACTACCATCTCCTGAAATCACAACATATATTTTTTTCTTCCGAACTTCATGATACTTTCAAGTAATGAGCAGTACACCAATCAAACTTGGATGTCCAAGTTTTGTTCTCCTAGGTTGAAGCATTCGTTTGCAGGAACAGTTTGAATTTTTAGGTTTCACTGCGTTTTCTTCTATATTGACAGATGCAGTTAGAACTCAAAATTAAACACGGTTTGTGCTAGCTTCTTGAAATTTGACACAATACAGTCGTTCTACGTTCTAACTCTAAGGTTTGTTTCCTCTTGATGTAGCCTTAAGCAGAGACTGGCGAATAACTCATTCAATGAAAGGCATTGTTAAGCTTTCAAAAAACTACCATCTCCTGAAATCACAACATATATTTTTTCTTCCGAACTTCATGATACTTTCAAGTAATGAGCAGTACACCAATCAAACTTGGATGTCCAAGTTTCGTTCTCCTAGGTTGAAGCATTCGTTTGCAGGAAGAGTATGAATTTTTAGGTTTCACTGCGTTTTCTTCTATAGTGACAGATGCAGTTAGAACTCTAAATCAAACACGGTTTGTGCTAGCCTCTTGAAACTTGACACAATACAGTAGTTCTACGTTCTAACTCTAGGGTTTGTTTCCTCTTGATGTAGCCTTAAGCAGAGACTGGCAAATAACACATTCAATGAGAGTCATTGTTAAGCTTCCAAAAAACTACCATCTCCTGAAATCACAACATATATTTTTTCTTCCGAACTTCATGATACTTTCAAGTAATGAGCAGTACACCAATCAAACTTGGATGTCCAAGTTTCGTTCTCCTAGGTTGAAGCATTCGTTTGCAGGAACAGTTTGAATTTTTAGGTTTCACTGCGTTTTCTTCTATATTGACAGATGCAGTTAGAACTCTAAATCAAACACGGTTTGTGCTAGCCTCTTGAAACTTGACACAATACAGTAGTTCTACGTTCTAACTCTAAGGTTTGTTTCCTCTTGATGTAGCCTTAAGCAGAGACTGGCGAATAACACATTCAATGAAAGGCATTGTTAAGCTTCCAAAAAACTACCATCTCCTGAAATCACAACATATATTTTTTCTTCCGAACTTCATGATACTTTCAAGTAATGAGCAGTACACCAATCAAACTTGGATGTCCATGTTTCGTTCTCCTAGGTTGAAGCATTCGTTTGCAGTAGAAGTTTGAATTTTTAGGTTTCACTGCGTTTTCTTCTATATTGACAGATGCAGTTAGAAATCTAAAACAAACACGGTTTGTGCTAGCCTCTTGAAACTTGACACAATACAGTAGTTCTACGTTCTAACTCTAAGGTTTGTTTCCTCCTGATGTAGCCTTAAGCAGAGACTGGCGAATAACTCATTCAATGAAAGGCGTTGGTAGGCTGCCAAAAAACTACAGTCTCCTGAAATCACAACATATATTTTTTCTTCCGACCTTCATGATAACTTCAAGTAATGAGCAGTACACCAATCAAACTTGGATGCCCAAGTTTCGTTCTCCTAGGTTGAAGCATTCGTTTGCAGGAAGAGTTTGAATTTTTAGGTTTCACTGCGTTTTCTTCTATATTGACAGATGCAGTTAGAACTCTAAATCAAACACGGTTTGTGCTAGCCTCTTGAAACTTGACACAATACAGTAGTTCTACGTTCTAACTCTAAGGTTTGTTTCCTCTTGATGTAGCCTTAAGCAGAGACTGGCGAATAACACATTCAATGAAAGGCATTGTTAAGCTTTCAAAAAACTACCATCTCCTGAAATCACAACATATATTTTTTCTTCCGAACTTCATGATACTTTCAAGTAATGAGCAGTACACCAATCAAACTTGGATGTCCAAGTTTCGTTTCTCCTAGGTTGAAGCATTCGTTTGCAGGAACAGTTTGAATTTTTAGGTTTCACTGCGTTTTCTTCTATATTGACAGATGCAGTTAGAACTCTAAATCAAACACGGTTTGTGCTAGCCTCTTGAAACTTGACACAATACAGTAGTTCTACGTTCTAACTCTAAGGTTTGTTTCCTCTTGATGTAGCCTTAAGCAGAGACTGGCGAATAACACATTCAATGAGAGTCATTGTTAAGCTTCCAAAAAACTACCATCTCCTGAAATCACAACATATATTTTTTCTTCCGAACTTCATGATACTTTCAAGTAATTAGCAGTACACCAATCAAACTTGGATGTCCAAGTTTCGTTCTCCTAGGTTGAAGCATTCGTTTGCAGGAACAGTTTGAATTTTTAGGTTTCACTGCGTTTTCTTCTATATTGACAGATGCAATTAGAAATCTAAAACAAACACGGTTTGTGCTAGCCTCTTGAAACTTGACACAATACAGTAGTTCTACGTTCTAACTCTAAGGTTTGTTTCCTCTTGATGTAGCCTTAAGCAGAGACTGGCGAATAACTCATTCAATGAAAGGCGTTGGTAGGCTGCCAAAAAACTACAGTCTCCTGAAATCACAACATATATTTTTTCTTCCGACCTTCATGATAACTTCAAGTAATGAGCAGTACACCAATCAAACTTGGATGCCCAAGTTTCGTTCTCCTAGGTTGAAGCATTCGTTTGCAGGAAGAGTTTGAATTTTTAGGTTTCACTGCGTTTTCTTCTATATTGACAGATGCAGTTAGAACTCTAAATCAAACACGGTTTGTGCTAGCCTCTTGAAACTTGACACAATACAGTAGTTCTACGTTCTAACTCTAAGGTTTGTTTCCTCTTGATGTAGCCTTAAGCAGAGACTGGCGAATAACACATTCAAGGAAAGGCGTTGGTAGGCTGCCAAAAAACTACAGTCTCCTGAAATCACAACATATATTTTTTCTTCCGAACTTCATGATACTTTCAAGTAATGAGCAGTACACCAATCAAACTTGGATGTCCAAGTTTCGTTCTCCTAGGTTGAAGCATTCGTTTGCAGGAAGAGTATGAATTTTTAGGTTTCACTGCGTTTTCTTCTATAGTGACAGATGCAGTTAGAACTCTAAATCAAACACGGTTTGTGCTAGCCTCTTGAAACTTGACACAATACAGTAGTTCTACGTTCTAACTCTAGGGTTTGTTTCCTCTTGATGTAGCCTTAAGCAGAGACTGGCAAATAACACATTCAATGAGAGTCATTGTTAAGCTTCCAAAAAACTACAATCTCCTGAAATCACAACATATATTTTTTCTTCCGAACTTCATGATACTTTCAAGTAATGAGCAGTACACCAATCAAACTTGGATGTCCAAGTTTCGTTCTCCTAGGTTGAAGCATTCGTTTGCAGGAACAGTTTGAATTTTAGGTTTCACTGCGTTTTCTTCTATATTGACAGATGCAGTTAGAACTCTAAATCAAACACGGTTTGTGCTAGCCTCTTGAAACTTGACACAATACAGTAGTTCTACGTTCTAACTCTAAGGTTTGTTTCCTCTTGATGTAGCCTTAAGCAGAGACTGGCGAATAACTCATTCAATGAAAGGCGTTGGTAGGCTGCCAAAAAACTACAGTCTCTTGAAATCACAACATATATTTTTTCTTCCGACCTTCATGATACTTTCAAGTAATGTGCAGTACACCAATCAAACTTGGATGTCCAAGTTTCGTTCTCCTAGGTTGAAGCATTCGTTTGCAGGAAGAGTATGAATTTTTAGGTTTCACTGCGTTTTCTTCTATAGTGACAGATGCAGTTAGAACTCTAAATCAAACACGGTTTGTGCTAGCCTCTTGAAACTTGACACAATACAGTAGTTCTACGTTCTACCTCTCAGGTTTGTTTCCTCTTGATGTAGCCTTAAGCAGAGACTGGCGAATAACACATTCAATGAGAGTCATTGTTAAGCTTCCAAAAAACTACCATCTCCTGAAATCACAACATATATTTTTTCTTCCGAACTTCATGATACTTTCAAGTAATGAGCAGTACACCAATCAAACTTGGATGTCCAAGTTTCGTTCTCCTAGGTTGAAGCATTCGTTTGCAGTAGAAGTTTGAATTTTTAGGTTTCACTGCGTTTTCTTCTATATTGACAGATGCAGTTAGAACTCTAAATCAAACACGGTTTGTGCTAGCCTCTTGAAACTTGACACAATACAGTAGTTCTACGTTCTAACTCTAAGGTTTGTTTCCTCTTGATGTAGCCTTAAGCAGAGACTGGCGAATAACTCATTCAATGAAAGGCGTTGGTAGGCTGCCAAAAAACTACAGTCTCCTGAAATCACAACATATATTTTTTCTTCCGACCTTCATGATACTTTCAAGTAATGTGCAGTACACCAATCAAACTTGGATGTCCAAGTTTCGTTCTCCTAGGTTGAAGCATTCGTTTGCAGGAAGAGTATGAATTTTTAGGTTTCACTGCGTTTTCTTCTATAGTGACAGATGCAGTTAGAACTCTAAATCAAACACGGTTTTTGCTAGCCTCTTGAAACTTGACACAATACAGTAGTTCTACGTTCTAACTCTAAGGTTTGTTTCCTCTTGATGTAGCCTTAAGCAGAGACTGGCGAATAACACATTCAATGAGAGTCATTGTTAAGCTTCCAAAAAACTACCATCTCCTGAAATCACAACATATATTTTTTCTTCCGAACTTCATGATACTTTCAAGTAATTAGCAGTACACCAATCAAACTTGGATGTCCAAGTTTCGTTGTCCTAGGTTGAAGCATTCGTTTGCAGGAACAGTTTGAATTTTTAGGTTTCACTGCGTTTTCTTCTATATTGACAGATGCAGTTAGAACTCTAAATCAAACACGGTTTGTGCTAGCCTCTTGAAACTTGACACAATACAGTAGTTCTACGTTCTAACTCTAAGGTTTGTTTCCTCTTGATGTAGCCTTAAGCAGAGACTGGCGAATAACACATTCAATGAGAGTCATTGTTAAGCTTCCAAAAAACTACCATCTCCTGAAATCACAACATATATTTTTTTCTTCCGAACTT